>NC_086447.1:276155206-276330390 GCF_028390025.1 Pseudophryne corroboree | reverse complement strand
TCGCATGGCTCGCTGCGCTCGCCATACTTCGGGCACAGTGCCTCGCTGCGCTCGGTACACTATTAAATTCCCCCTCCAGGTCCACTGGGATGGTAAAGTATGAACAAGTCGGTTTCAATGAAAAAATCATGGAAAACCTCATGTCGGTATTTTGACCTTGTCGGTATTTTGAATGTCAGTATTTTGTCCATGTCGGGATTTTGATCTTGTCGGGATTTTGACCGTCGGTCAATTGCTGTCGGGATTTCGACCGTCGGGGTTTTGATTGTCGGTAAATTGACTGCATCCCGACAGGGCCAGTGTACATTGATTTTCACTGCACCCCTGAATTTTTATAGCATACAGAGCCAGTGTAATGTTATTTGAATAGCAGCCCAATATTTTACAGCATACAGCAGTGTGCTTTTAATTTTTAACAACTGCACCCCTGAATTTTTACAACATACAGGGCCAGCAGCACCCCTATATTTGACAGCATACAGGAGCAGTGTGCTTTTAATTTGTAAGAACTGCACCCCTACATCTCTTTATCAACCAGTCTATATTAGCAGCAGACACAGTACGGTAGTTCACGGCTGTAGCTACCTCTGTGTCGGCACTCGGCAGTCCGTCCATAATTGTATACCACCTACCCGTGGTTTTTTTTTCTTTCTTCTTTATACATACATACTACTACATCTCTTTATCAACCAGTCTATATTAGCAGCAGACACAGTACAGTACGGTAGTTCACGGCTGTAGCTACCTCTGTGTCGGCACTCGGCAGTCCGTCCATAATTGTATACCACCTACCCGTGGTTTTTTTTTCTTTCTTCTTTATACATACATACTACTACATCTCTTTATCAACCAGTCTATATTAGCAGCAGACACAGTACAGTACGGTAGTTCACGGCTGTAGCTACCTCTGTGTCGGCACTCGGCAGTCCGTCCATAATTGTATACCACCTACCCGTGGTTTTTTTTTCTTTCTTCTTTATACATACATACTACTACATCTCTTTATCAACCAGTCTATATTAGCAGCAGACACAGTACGGTAGTTCACGGCTGCAGCTACCTCTGTGTCGGCACTCGGCAGTCCGTCCATAATTGTATACCACCTACCCGTGGTTTTTTTTCTTTCTTCTTTATACATACATACTACTACATCTCTTTATCAACCAGTCTATATTAGCAGCAGACACAGTACAGTACGGTAGTCCACGGCTGTAGCTACCTCTGTGTCGGCACTCGGCAGTCCGTCCATAATTGTATACTAGTATCCATCCATCTCCATTGTTTACCTGAGGTGCCTTTTAGTTGTGCCTATTAAAATATGGAGAACAAAAATGTTAGGGAAAGATCAAGATCCACTTCCACCTCGTGCTGAAGCTGCTGCCACTAGTCATGGCCGAGACGATGAAATGCCAGCAACGTCGTCTGCCTAGGCCGATGCCCAATGTCATAGTACAGAGCATGTCAAATCCAAAACACCAAATATCAGTAAAAAAAGGACTCCAAAACCTAAAATAAAATTGTCGGAGGAGAAGCGTAAACTTGCCAATATGCCATTTACCACACGGAGTGGCAAGGAACGGCTGAGGCCCTGGCCTATGTTCATGGCTAGTGGTTCAGCTTCACATGAGGATGGAGGCACTCAGCCTCTCGCTAGAAAAATGAAAAGACTCAAGCTGGCAAAAGCAGTAGCACCGTAAAGAACTGTGCGTTCTTCGAAATCCCAAATCCACAAGGAGAGTCCAATTGTGTCGGTTGCGATGCCTGACCTTCCCAACACTGGACGTGAAGAGCATGCGCCTTCCACCATTTGCACGCCCCCTGCAAGTGCTGGAAGGAGCACCCGCAGTCCAGTTCCTGATAGTCAGATTGAAGATGTCAGTGTTGAAGTACACCAGGATGAGGAGGATATGGGTGTTGCTGGCGCTGGGGAGGAAATTGACCAGGAGGATTCTGATGGTGAGGTGGTTTGTTTAAGTCAGGCACCCGGGGAGACACCTGTTGTCCGTGGGAGGAATATGGCCGTTGACATGCCTGGTGAAAATACCAAAAAAATCAGCTCTTCGGTGTGGAGGTATTTCAACAGAAATGCGGACAACAGGTGTCAAGCCGTGTGTTCCCTTTGTCAAGCTGTAATAAGTAGGGGTAAGGACGTTAACCACCTCGGAACATCCTCCCTTATACGTCACCTGCAGCGCATTCATAATAAGTCAGTGACAAGTTCAAAAACTTTGGGTGACAGCGGAAGCAGTCCACTGACCAGTAAATCCCTTCCTCTTGTAACCAAGCTCACGCAAACCACCCCACCAACTCCCTCAGTGTCAATTTCCTCCTTCCCCAGGAATGCCAATAGTCCTGCAGGCCATGTCACTGGCAATTCTGACGATTCCTCTCCTGCCTGGGATTCCTCCGATGCATCCTTGCGTGTAACGCCTACTGCTGCTGGCGCTGCTGTTGTTGCTGCTGGGAGTCGATGGTCATCCCAGAGGGGAAGTCGTAAGACCACTTTTACTACTTCCACCAAGCAATTGACTGTCCAACAGTCCTTTGCGAGGAAGATGAAATATCACAGCAGTCATCCTACTGCAAAGCGGATAACTGAGGCCTTGGCATCCTGGGTGGTGAGAACCGTGGTTCCGGTATCCATCATTACTGCAGAGCCAACTAGAGACTTGTTGGAGGTACTGTGTCCCCGGTACCAAATACCATCTAGGTTCCATTTCTCTAGGCAGGCGATACCGAAAATTTACACAGACCTCAGAAAAAGAGTCACCAGTGTCCTAAAAAATGCAGCTGTACCCAATGTCCACTTAACCACGGACATGTGGACAAGTGGAGCAGGGCAGGGTCAGGACTATATGACTGTGACAGCCCACTGGGTAGATGTATGGACTCCCGCCGCAAGAACAGCAGCGGCGGCACCAGTAGCAGCATCTCGCAAACGCCAACTCTTTCCTAGGCAGGCTACGCTTTGTATCACCGGTTTCCAGAATACGCACACAGCTGAAAACCTCTTACGGCAACTGAGGAAGATTATCGCGGAATGGCTTACCCCAATTGGACTCTCCTGTGGATTTGTGGCATCGGACAACGCCAGCAATATTGTGTGTGCATTAAATATGGGCAAATTCCAGCACGTCCCATGTTTTGCACATACCTTGAATTTGGTGGTGCAGAATTATTTAAAAAACGACAGGGGCGTGCAAGAGATGCTGTCGGTGGCCAGAAGAATTGCGGGACACTTTCGGCGTACAGGCACCACGTACAGAAGACTGGAGCACCACCAAAAACTACTGAACCTGCCCTGCCATCATCTGAAGCAAGAAGTGGTAACGAGGTGGAATTCAACCCTCTATATGCTTCAGAGGTTGGAGGAGCAGCAAAAGGCCATTCAAGCCTATACAATTGAGCACGATATAGGAGGTGGAATGCACCTGTCTCAAGCGCAGTGGAGAATGATTTCAACGTTGTGCAAGGTTCTGCTGCCCTTTGAACTTGCCACACGTGAAGTCAGTTCAGACACTGCCAGCCTGAGTCAGGTCATTCCCCTCATCAGGCTTTTGCAGAAGAAGCTGGAGACATTGAAGGAGGAGCTAACACGGAGCGATTCCGCTAGGCATGTGGGACTTGTGGATGGAGCCCTTAATTCGCTTAACAAGGATTCACGGGTGGTCAATCTGTTGAAATCAGAGCACTACATTTTGGCCACCGTGCTCGATCCTAGATTTAAAGCCTACCTTGGATCTCTCTTTCCGGCAGACACAAGTCTGCTGGGGTTGAAAGACCTGCTGGTGAGAAAATTGTCAAGTCAAGCGGAACGCGACCTGTCAACATCTCCTCCTTCACATTCTCCCGCAACTGGGGGTGCGAGGAAAAGGCTCAGAATTCCGAGCCCACCCGCTGGTGGTGATGCAGGGCAGTCTGGAGCGACTGCTGATGCTGACATCTGGTCCGGACTGAAGGACCTGACAACGATTACGGACATGTCGTCTACTGTCACTGCATATGATTCTCTCACCATTGAAAGAATGGTGGAGGATTATATGAGTGACCGCATCCAAGTAGGCACGTCACACAGTCCATACTTATACTGGCAGGAAAAAGAGGCAATTTGGAGGCCATTGCACAAACTGGCTTTATTCTACCTAAGTTGCCCTCCCACAAGTGTGTACTCCGAAAGAGTGTTTAGTGCCGCCGCTCACCTTGTCAGCAATCGGCGTACGAGGTTACATCCAGAAAATGTGGAGAAGATGATGTTCATTAAAATGAATTATAATCAATTCCTCCGCGGAGACATTGACCAGCAGCAATTGCCTCCACAAAGTACACAGGGAGCTGAGATGGTGGATTCCAGTGGGGACGAATTGATAATCTGTGAGGAGGGGAATGTACACGGTGATATATCGGAGGATGATGATGAGGTGGACATCTTGCCTCTGTAGAGCCAGTTTGTGCAAGGAGAGATTAATTGCTTCTTTTTTGGGGGGGTCCAAACCAACCCGTCATATCAGTCACAGTCGTGTGGCAGACCCTGTCACTGAAATGATGGGTTGGTTAAAGTGTGCATGTCCTGTTTTGTTTATACAACATAAGGGTGGGTGGGAGGGCCCAAGGACAATTCCATCTTGCACCTCTTTTTTCTTTTATTTTTCTTTGCGTCATGTGCTGTTTGGGGAGGGTTTTTTGGAAGGGACATCCTGCGTGACACTGCAGTGCCACTCCTAAATGGGCCCGGTGTTTGTGTCGGCCACTAGGGTCGCTTATCTTACTCACACAGTCAGCTACCTCATTGCGCCTCTTTTTTTCTTTGCGTCATGTGCTGTTTGGGGAGTGTTTTTTGGAAGGGCCATCCTGCGTGACACTGCAGTGCCACTCCTAGATGGGCCCGGTGTTTGTGTCGGCCACTAGGGTCGCTAATCTTACTCACACAGCTACCTCATTGCGCCTCTTTTTTTCTTTGCGTCATGTGCTGTTTGGGGAGTGTTTTTTGGAAGGGCCATCCTGCGTGACACTGCAGTGCCACTCCTAGATGGGCCCGGTGTTTGTGTTGGCCACTAGGGTCGCTAATCTTACTCACACAGCTACCTCATTGCGCCTCTTTTTTTCTTTGCGTCATGTGCTGTTTGGGGAGGGTTTTTTGGAAGGGACATCCTGCGTGACACTGCAGTGCCACTCCTAAATGGGCCCGGTGTTTGTGTCGGCCACTAGGGTCGCTAATCTTACTCACACAGCTACCTCATTGCGCCTCTTATTTTCTTTGCGTCATGTGCTGTTTGGGGAGGGTTTTTTGGAAGGGACATCCTGCGTGACACTGCAGTGCCACTCCTAAATGGGCCCGGTGTTTGTGTCGGCCACTAGGGTCGCTAATCTTACTCACACAGCTACCTCATTGCGCCTCTTATTTTCTTTGCGTCATGTGCTGTTTGGGGAGGGTTTTTTGGAAGGGACATCCTGCGTGACACTGCAGTGACACTCCTAAATGGGCCCGGTGTTTGTGTCGGCCACTAGGGTCGCTAATCTTACTCACACAGCTACCTCATTGCGCCTCTTATTTTCTTTGCGTCATGTGCTGTTTGGGGAGGGTTTTTTGGAAGGGACATCCTGCGTGACACTGCAGTGACACTCCTAAATGGGCCCGGTGTTTGTGTCGGCCACTAGGGTCGCTAATCTTACTCACACAGCTACCTCATTGCGCCTCTTTTTTTCTTTGCGTCATGTGCTGTTTGGGGAGGGTTTTTTGGAAGGGACATCCTGCGTGACACTGCAGTGCCACTCCTAGATGGGCCAGGTGTTTGTGTCGGCCACTAGGGTCGCTTAGCTTAGTCATCCAGCGACCTCGGTGCAAATTTTAGGACTAAAAATAATATTGTGAGGTGTGAGGTATTCAGAATAGACTGAAAATGAGTGGAAATTATGGTTTTTGAGGTTAATAATAATATGGGATCAAAATGACCCCCAAATTCTATGATTTAAGCTGTTTTTTAGGGTTTTTTGAAAAAAACACCCGAATCCAAAACACACCCGAATCCGACAAAAAAAATTCGGTGAGGTTTTGCCAAAACGCGGTCGAACCCAAAACACGGCCGCGGAACCGAACCCAAAACCAAAACACAAAACCCGAAAAATTTCAGGCGCTCATCTCTACTTTTTAGTAAAGTTTTTGCCATCTTATTGTTTTGCTGACATTAATTCCTGGACACTCACTGGGTTTTTCTGTCATTAGACTGATAAGTGACCAACATCAACCCAAGAGGCTGAGAGCACTACTTTTTTTCCCTCATTCTCACCAAATGTCTCATCTGTAGGGGCACCTATTGGTACAGCAGCTCGCCAATCTCCTTATATTACTCAGCACAGTGCGCAGGTAAACTTTCATTGTTCACAGTGCATGACATGTTCTGCAACCACTGACCCCTGGGCACGTGCCACTCTATCCTCCAGCCACTCACCAGTACCCCCGGGTACACACCGGGCCATCCTTGAACCACAGGGCAGCCAGCTTGAAGTTCCGATTGCAAGCTGCAGGGACTGGTATGAGGTTAAAACCGGCCAAGTTGTCACCGGGTCCGGAGTAGAAGTGTATGTGCAAGCTTTTCAGGGAATGTCTAGGGGTGGTGGTGGGGAACAACTGTTTGACGAAGTGGGGCCACAGATCAGTGCCTTACTTAGGGCACATGAGGTCTAAATCCACCTCTGTGCGGGAGGAGCAGTTATCAAATTTTGGATTAAACAAAGTGAAGAAGAATGAGGAGGATGTGCGCTACAAGAAAATGGCCACTGTTCTACAGCACTTTGATTTCTACATAAGTAGTTGTGTGCCCGAGAGCAGGGCATGCCCAAAACGTGCCGAAAACAGGAAATGGCTAGCGGGCACAACATTTCCCATGATGCTACTCCCCCTTGCCATCCTTTGGATACTCCAGACTTGCACATTACAGCTCTTACAGCCCTGGTGCTGGCGGCCCCATGCTCTGCAAATGACATCATGTCATGCACTCAGGGTGGCATGGTCAGCACAGGGTGCAGTAAAGCACTGTTATGTCGCTGCCTGGTATGTCCGACAGACTCCTGAATCTCGTTTGGCTCTCCTAAATGCCCAGAGAAGTAGGCAAGTCTCCCAGAGGCCATCTGCCACTGCCTTCAGAACAGTTTAATAAAACTACTTATACTGAATCATGTCATAGTGGTATTGGCCAATAGGGGGTGGGCCACAGTGATGCAATCACAGTGTCACACCCCAACAGCACCAAGTAAGCTATGACCTGCCACCCCAAACCGTTGACCTGGGTGCCCTCTCCAGGTGAGGTCAGCCAAAAAGCCACCAATTATGATTTAACTAACTACAAAATAATAACTATAAAATAATATGCACCGTACTTAGGGGATGGTATCGGAATCCCAGCAGTCAGAATCCTGACAGTAAGAATGCCGACAGTGGCATACACACGTACAGAATTCTGATGGATCCTGATAAGTATTTTAACCCTAACCCACCCCTCCCACAGCCTAACCCTTACCACCCCTCCCACAACCTAGTCCTAAACGCCCCCTCCTGCAGCTTACCCCTCCCCCTAGTGCCTAACCATAACCCTAAACCTAACCCAAACTGTTGGGATCAGTCAGGATTCTGACAGTTGGGATGCCACTGTCGGCATTCTGACTGTCGGGATCCTGACCGCTAAGATCAGCTCCATCTCTTCCAACTATTAACTACTGGTCCCAGCTGTCACTGCTTGACCACTGCCTGCTGTTACTCTTGTGTGCCTGTGCCACCAGGGAGCGTTACAGTAAGATCAGGGAACAGGAGGTGGTAGGAAGGATATATGAAAAAGGTAATACTACTCTATTTGCAATCGCATATTAAAGTGACGGTGACTTCTTCAGCTTGGTCTGGCACCCCTCCCACCTGCCCTTGGGTGTTTTTAATTAGCATATGGTCCTTGCATTTGCAAACTACATATTGGAATAGGCACTATAAATGGGAAGTCCTGGATAAATGTATATAATATGTCAGTATTAGGAATGGGTTCAGGGTGTGGGGCCCCATGGGTTGGTATGGCTGGGCTGCTTCAAGGCATCATTCTTGTAACACTTAATGCTGATTTTTTTTTTTTTAGGGAAACATTTTTTTTAACACCCTAACTATTACTTCTAACCTTTGTAACACTTTTAGCACATAGCTGATACTTCTTATTCATATAACACCTTCTAACACTTTAACTATTTCTCATTAGTGTTATGCCTTCAGGTGATTGGGTTGTGCTGGTTTGGGGGTCCCGTGCTCTGGACTTCAACCTTAGGAATATCAGGGACCCACCAGATGAGGTCACCTGGCCGTGTTAGAAGGGCCCATATTGTTTAACAAAAATTATGCTAAGAACCTTAATTACATGTTAAATTGCAGAGTTTATTATACTTGTTCTGACAATGTTCTTAGTGCTTAGAGTGTGCAGCTGCATTTTCTCTTTTTCTCTGTGTGACAAGTGATTATAACAACTAGAAAAAAAGTTAACATGCAGTCATTATGAATATAACAAAATTGAAATGTAGCAGAATTGTGAATGTTTTTTGCATTGCACAAATAATTTAATGTTTGGTCAATTAGAAAGTCACGCAAGTCTATGTTTACACATTTGTTCACTCATTTTTGTCTTTATTCACATCATATTATATTTATATGAATCTTTTTTTTTTTTTTTTTGGAATGTACTGTAGACTATTATTTTTTTACTAAACGAGAAATGCCTATATAATATCAACAATGTCACCACACACTGAAGCAGTAGTGCTATCAGCAAGTTCTACCAATAGTGGATCCTTCACAGCCCTACACCAGCAATTCATCTCATATTCTGATTATTATAACACATCCACATTCTCCTGGTTGCATGTGCTGACCTAATCCAGTGCACCGCTAGCTTTTCACAGCTCTGCCTGCTTGTGTAAGCTATTAGAAGGACCTTTGTCATTTACAGTGATCTGGTAACAGCCAGTACTGAATTGGATTCTAGTTGGCTATTTACCGTAAATTAATTGAGAAGTGGTATTGGGAACAGCGTATGCAGCTCTGGGAAGCATTTGTAAAATTTCTAATCATAGAGATGGAGGGATAAGGCTGTAGGAGCACAATAGTTGGTGGAGCAGTCACCAGTTACCACAAGGACTTCCAGCCGCCGGCCCCAGTTAATTAGCAACTGCCTGTACTGTGGTTAGTTCAGCTCCTGCTTAGCACTACTATGTGTCTGTGACAAAGTGAGCCTTGCTTGGGCACTATGACAGGATATGCAGATCTCTCATTTGTATTCCTGCAACAGTAACAAAAAAAATGATTACAAATTACATTCCCTATTTTTATTGTTTAAAACGTACACACACCAGATAAGAAAGAAGAAAATAAATACCACAAGCTATTTATCTACAACCTGAGAGCCTGCACTGGTGGACCAATGTTGATTGCTGGATTTAAAAACTTGGGTTTATAAGAGGGGGAATTGGGACACAATAGTATAATTATGGTGATGTGGGTACTTCCACACCACCCTTTTTTATATTTTTTCCTACAAATACAGTAATTGCTAAGAAAATTAGAAAACGTACATCAAGTTATTCCTGGAACATATGTACCAAATGACTGACATGGGCGCATCACCATTAGATGAAGCCAACACTTTATTTTTGCAGCTTGAAGTAAATGAGTTGGAAAGCCAAATCACAGGAGATTTGCATACCTGCACTTCTTATACTGCATGCTGCCTACACTACACTGTGGGACAGTAGCTTGCGCATATGGCAGGATATGGGGTGCGCATTTTGCATACTGAAACCATTTTATATTAGCCTGTAGAACTACACATACCACAGCTGTATTTTAAACAGCTTCAATACAATACACTAAAAACTATACAATGGGGTAAATTTACTAAGGCGGTAGTTTTTTTAGAACTGGTAATGTTGCTCATAGCAACCAATCAGGTTCTACTTAACATTTATCTAGCTGCTTCTAAAAGATAATAGATAGCATCTAATTGGTTGCTATGGGCAACATCACCAGTTCCAAATAAAACCTCCCACCTTAGTAAATTTACCCTATAGTCTGTAGAAATCTTGTTTTGTCTTCCCTAAATAGGTATATTGCAGTGAATCATTATGTAACTGTGTGTCCTTATAGAGAAGGAAAATTAAATGACTATGGGGGTCATTCCGAGTTGATTGCTCACTAGCAGTTTTTAGCAGCCGTGCAAATGCTAAGCCGCCGCCCTCTGGGAGTGTATTTTAGCTTAGCAGAAGTACGAACGAATGCATCGCAGAACGGCTACAAAACAATATTGTGCAGTTTCTGAGTAGCTTCAGACCTACTCAGCGCTTGCGATGCCTTCAGACCATTCAGTTCCTGTTTTAACGTCACAAACACCTGCGTTCGCCCAGCCACACCTGCGTTCACCCAGCCACACCTGCGTTTTTCCTGACACGCCTGCATTTTTTCGAGCACTCCCTGAAAATGGTCAGTTGACACCCAGAAGCACCCACTTCATATCAATCACTCTGTGGCGGCCATTGCGACTGAAAAGCTTCGCTAGCCCTTGTGTGAAAATACATTGGCCGTTGTGAAAGTACGTCACGCGTGCGCACTGCGCCGCATATGCATGCGCAGAAGTGCCGGTTTTTCACTTAATCGCAGCGCAGCGAACATTTTCAGCTAGTGATCAACTCGGAATGACCCCCTATGGACTTTATTCAGTAAGGATTGCAATTACTGCTAAAAAGCAGTTACTGAGGTCAAATAATTGCCGCCCAGAAATAGAAAAAAAACGCCCATTGGAGAAATTGCGAATGTATATGCGGGCTGATCGCAAAACCATACACAATTACCGAAACATTGAAGATTTTTCCTATCTGCGCCAGGCAAGGTCATCCACAATTATTGTGACACAAGAGGCAGGATGTGGTCATCGCATCTGATGCGACCATGCCAGGCAAGTGGTTAATGAGCTAGCACTAGCCAAAGTGTTTAATTTCCATATTTCTGTAATCTGAAAATGTATTTTGGGGTATTGTTGTCTTTATATTACAAATGCCATGAAATATTAAGGGGCATATTTATGAACATTATTTTAAACAAAATGTGAAAAAGGGTGTTTTCACACCCGTTTCACATTATTTTAGTATCACTTAAATGTATTAAAGGGCTTTTGGAGCAGTTTTCATGAAAAAACTGCTCCAAACCCTTTGATTCACTTTTTTTTAGCAATCATATCGCATTTCTCATACTTGCTATCTGGGCGTTATCATAGGGCTCACTGCGATATGCAGCTTTCTGCACAGCATTCTCTGCCCCTAAACCAGTCATCTGATGCTGTATACCGGCATTTGCAGCATCAGATGACTGGGTCACAATGCAGGAGCGCATGAAAGCACCAATCACCGGATAAGTATGCAGGGAAGGGGGGAGAAGGGGGGGCAGTTGCAATGATGGGGGGGGGGGGGGAACGTCCCAGTGGCGGTGGTAGCGGCAGTGTTGGCAACGGCACATGCGCAGCACACACTCTGGGTATTTTTAACAAAAAATATGACGACAGGGCTGCGGAGTGGCATCACAGGGACAGAGCGTCCGATGTAATCAATTATCGCAGTACAGATTGGTTTGATTTTATCACTTCCCATCCACATCCAAGGATGCAGATGGTGATAAATTGGCTCCTAAGTCTTCCAATAATATGCAGATTTTACTGTAAATTGTGTTGAGATTCAGAGACACACTCAGTATGTTATATGGAGCATAAACTATAAACATATATTTAATAGTAATTAGTCTTGCAATGGAGCAGCTAGATTTTTCTGTTTTACAGTGTGATCCTCAATCTATGCATATAATAACACGCAGTAGATATTTCCAGTGTTCACCAGAGGGCAGCCTTTACTAGCATAACAGGTGCCTATACCATTACTAAATTTCAGAAATTACACTGTACAATATTTTTGCAATGAGCAATATGATACAAATTAATTGTATTAGATTATTGAGTAAATTGATAAAGATGACTGCAGGTTATATATTTGTCATAACTTAACTAAAAACTAGAGATGTGCGGCGGGCACGTTTTGTGTTTTGGTTTTGGATCTGGATTGGTTTTGCCAAAACCAGCCTTTCGGGTCTTGGTTTTGGATCTGGATGATTTTTAAAAAAATAACAACACAAAAACAGCTAAAATCACAGAATGTGGGGGTAATTTTGATCCTACGGTATTATTAACCTTAATAACATTCATTTCCACTCATTTCCAGTCTATTCTGAACACCTCACACCTCACAATATTGTTTTTAGGCCAAAAGGTTGCACCGAGGTAGCTGGATGACTAAGCTAAGTGACACAAGTGGGCGGCACAAACACCTGGTCCATCTAGGTGTGGCACTGCAGTGTCAGACAGGATGGCAGATTTAAAAACTAGGCCCCAAAAAGCACATAATGCAAAGAAAAAAAGAGGTGCAATGAGGTAGCTGGATGACTAAGCTAAGCGACACAAGTGGGCGGCACAAACACCTGGCCCATCTAGGAGTGGCACTGCAATGGCAGACAGGATGGCAGTTTTAAATACTAGGCCCCAAAGAGCACATAATACAAAGAAAAAAAAGAGGTGCACCAAGGTTGCTGGATGACTAAGCTAAGCAACACATGTGGGCGGCACAAACACCTGGCCCATCTAGGAGTGGCACTGCAGTGTCAGACATGATGGCAGTTTTAAAAACTAGTCCCCAAAGAGCACATAAGAAAAAAAAGAGGTGCATCGAGGTCGCTGGGTGACTAAGCTAAGCGACACAAATGTGCGGCACAAACACCTTGCCCATCTATTAGTGGCACTGCAGTGGCAGACAGGAAGGAAGTTTTAAAAAATAGGCCCCAAAGATCACATCATGCAAAGAAAAAAAAGAGAGGTGCACAGAGGTCGCTGGGTGACTAAGCTAAGCGACACAAGTGTGCGGCACAAACACCTGGCCCATCTAGGAGTGGCACTGCAGTGGCAGACAGGATGGCAGTTTTAAAAACTAGGCCCCAAACAGCACATACTTGACAATGTACTTCACTTTAATTTAATTTAATTGTCACTTGACAATGACTTCTGATGAATGCACTGCAGGTGACGTATAAGGGAGTATGTTCATAGGTGGTTAACGTCCTTACCCCTACTTATTACGGATTGATAAAGGCAACACGCGGTTTGACACCTGTTGTCCGGATTTGGGGAGAAATAATTCCACACCGAAGAAGTGCCTTTTTTGTTTTTTTGCCCAGGCATGACAATGGGCTTTCTCATCTCACGGACAACAACTGTCTCCACTGGTGCATTACTCAAACAAACCACATCACCAACAGAATCCTCATCGTTAACTTCCTCCGCAGCGCCAGCTACAATCATATCCTCCTCATCCCGGTGTACTTCTACAGTGACATCCTCAATTTCAATATCATCAACTGGACTGGCAGTGCTCCTACCAGCACTTGCAGGGGGCGTGCAAATGGTGGTAGGAACCTCCTCTTCCCATACAGTATTGTGAAGGTCAGGTCTAGACATCGCAACCGCAGACAGTGCCAGCACCCCTGTATTTTCACAACACCCCAGTCATTTTACAGCATACAAGACAGGGCCAGTGTACATTGATTTTCACTGCACCCTTGAATTATTACAGCATACAAGACAGGGCCAGTGTACATTGATTTTCACTGCACCCTAGACTTATTACAGCATACAAGATAGGGCCAGCGTACATTGATTTTCACTGCACCCTAGAATTATTACAGCATACAAGTCAGGGCCAGTGTACATTGATTTTCACTGCACCCTTGAATTATTACAGCATACAAGACAGGGTGGGATCGGTATGAAATACCTACAATCAAAACCCAGACGGTCAAAATGCCAACAGCAATTGACCGATGGTCAAAATCCCGACAAGGTCAAAATCCCGACATGGACAAAATCCTGACATTTAAAATACAGACAAGGTCAAAATACAGACATGTAAAATGTTGACAGGTCAAAATGCCGACATGAGTTTTTCATTGGTTTTTGGTGTGTATGTTGACGAGGTACACCATATAAGTGTACCTCATCCCCTCGCATGGCTCGCTGCGCTCGCCATACTTCGGGCACAGTGCCTCGCTGCGCTCGGTACACTATTAAATTCCCCCTCCAGGTCCACTGGGATGGTAAAGTATGAACAAGTCGGTTTCAATGAAAAAATCATGGAAAACCTCATGTCGGTATTTTGACCTTGTCGGTATTTTGAATGTCAGTATTTTGTCCATGTCGGGATTTTGATCTTGTCGGGATTTTGACCGTCGGTCAATTGCTGTCGGGATTTCGACCGTCGGGGTTTTGATTGTCGGTAAATTGACTGCATCCCGACAGGGCCAGTGTACATTGATTTTCACTGCACCCCTGAATTTTTATAGCATACAGAGCCAGTGTAATGTTATTTGAATAGCAGCCCAATATTTTACAGCATACAGCAGTGTGCTTTTAATTTTTAACAACTGCACCCCTGAATTTTTACAACATACAGGGCCAGCAGCACCCCTATATTTGACAGCATACAGGAGCAGTGTGCTTTTAATTTGTAAGAACTGCACCCCTGAATTTTTATAGCAGACAGGGCCAGTGTAATGTTATTAAGACTTCAGCACTCCTATATTTGACAGCATACAGGAGCAGTGTGCTTTTAATTTGTAAGAACTGCACCCCTGAATTTTTAAAGCAAACAGGGCCAGTGTAATGTTATTAAGACATCAGCACCCCTATATTTAACAGCATACAGGAGCTGTGTGCTTTTAATTTTTAACAACTGCACTCATATTTTTATAGCAGACAGGACCAGTGTAATGTTATTAAGACATCAGCGCCCCTATATTTTACAGTGCCCCTGCCCCCTGTACAACACAGTGACAGCCAGGACAGCAACACCCATGTACAGCTGCAGCACATGAAACACCAGAGACAGCCAGGACAGCACCCCTAACACAGCACAGGTACACCACAGTGACTGTAGCAGCACCCCTACAGAGCACACACTAACCCCACCCCAAGCCACCACCCACAGAGAGACAAAGGTCTGTCTCCCTCACTCTCCAAACTCGGAGTGAAAATGGCGGCGACGAGCGGCTGTTTATATGGGATCTAAATCCCGCGAGAATCCGACAGCGGGATGATGACGTTTTGCCTTGTTCTGGTTTCCGAGTCTGGCGGGTAGTCCCGAGCCGGACTCGGAGCCTGAAGTTCAGGGGAGGGGGGGGTTCTCAGGGAACCGATCCCGCTCATCTCTACTAAAAAAATACCAAATCCCACAATCTTATAAAATAAAAAATACTATGCACCTTTAACAAAAAAGTCCAACCTTTATTTGAAATTATATTGGCAGTCTGTTACAATATTTTATATGCTTGTTACTTGTTAGAAAAGATCACACCTTTGGAGCTCCTTGAATGAGACAGGAGACCACATTAAGATTGGGCCTTGGCCATCACCATGCTCTTTATAAACTCAAACATGCTCCTTAACTTCCTCCCATCAAAAAACTCACAAGCTGCTGTGCGCACCAGTAGAAGCGGTGCTATGAAGGACATGCGCCACTCTTTTTGGCCTGCGGGACAAAGATCTCCATGGGTGGGCTGACAAAACATAGCACTCTAAATGTCCAGGCTAGTAGGGAGGTATGCTGTTATAGTACTGTGTTTTCAGATCCATCTTAACAGCACTGTAGACCCTCGGCAAAGCAATGCACTGAGGCCCCAACACACCCATTAACAGGAACCAATAAAAAAAAGTCATAACAGGCTCCTCATGCGTTCCCACCCTGTCTCTCCACATGCTTCCATATGGTGAATGGCCGTCAGTACTCTGATTGGTGGATAGCGCCAACAATCCACCAATCAGCATGCTGATAGCTACTCACTGTCAGGCTGCAGGCTGGGAGGCAGGTAGAAAAAGTTGCCTTGCCACTCTGATTGTGTGACCACCACCCACCCCTGCTCAAAGGCCACTAGAATTGTGAGGCCCTGGACAGCTGCCCAGTGTGCCTATATGTTATGATGGCCCTGTGTGTTATAATGTGTATTGGCCAAAATGCAGTAATATGAAATCAGTGGTGTTTCATGTCAAATATGATTTGCCTCCTGGTTCACATTCTACTTGTGCAACCAGTCCTTCCGCCTATCCACGCCAACACCTCCCCTCCACTTCTTCTGCTTGTAGTCCTCCACTATTCTGTGCTTGGCCCCCTCTTCTCCTCCATCTATTCTACTTTCTTGTCCTTTGATTTTGCCTCTATGCAGATGATAAATAAGTAAATCTTTCTTCCCCTGATATCTATCCTGTCCTCTTCCATGTCACCTCCAGACATTCAGCCATCTCCTGGATCGTTGAACATTTCTTGAAACTTTATATCTCTAATACTAAATTTATCATCTTTCCTCCTTTCCCACTCTTTCCCTCTCTGTTGATAACATCTCCCTCACTTCTGTTCCAAAATCGGATGTCTGAGTGTCCCCCCTGACTCTGCCCTTTCTTTCACCACATTTTGGGGCCAGGCGACAGTTGTGGTGGGGATGCTTATCACCAGGGACATCTTTTCGTATGGGCTCAATGGGCAGTTGCCCAAGGATCCCAGGAGTATAAGGGCCCTAGGCTGACAGCTGAGGGTCCCATTTTTTCAGTGGTACCAGCTTTCTGAAAATCTGCCCTGGGGAAACAGAGATATCTGCCTTCAAAGCAGTGGTTCCATCCGAGCCTGGTAATTGCTCTTCCCAGCCAGATATCTTGGGTTCTGTCTGACTTAGACAAAGCCAAAAGTGAGAATGTACAATTTTCTCTCAGAAGATGTTGTTTAGTTCACTTTCGGCTAAAATGAGTTTCTAGTATTTTTTTGTAGTTGGGTGATGTTTGAGGGTTAGGTCCTGAAGTTGAACAGACTATCTGAGGTCTGTAAGTCTCAATATTTGCTCTTTATTGTGATGAGATGCCTATTTGCTTATGTACCATCTAGTGACATCCTTATGGATCCGCCAGACCAGGGGTGAGCAAATGGCGCTCCAATCACTGTGGGAGAAGTAGTATAATAGCACAAATTTAATTTGGGGCAGTTTTAAGAGGGTTTCATTTAACCTCCAGCACATCAAACAATTGACAACTCCAGGAAATTAAAGAGGAGTTGACCAATAACTGGTTTTGACCAGTGATTGGTGTGAATGTGAGAATAGTTATGCTTTTTTTTAATTGATTTTTATGTAATGTGGTACTGGAAGTCCAAGTTACTCTGCTACTCCTGTGGTATTTTGGTCCTTATCCCGTGTTGCATGCAAGTTAGCATTGCATACTCAGAAATGCAGTATACTGTATGTGGATCTTGTTTTGCACCAGTCCTGTACCTATTGCAAGAGACCCTTCTGAAATCAGATATACAGTATATATGTACACAATCAAATCTTAATAGCCAGCAACTCCACCAATACACCCACCACATGCCCTCAGAACACGAACGTCCTGTTGTAGGTTCTTATCCATCCACTAAGCTGCAATTGGGGTTTCCTATTCAGAGGCACCGAGGAGGGTGAAGCAGGTATTTATTACCTGGGTAGACGTGCTAATGACATGATTAGTTTTCTAATAATACTGCCAATGATGATGAAGCCTTTCCTCCTATATGACTGGGCAGTATAAGCAAAACTCTCAGAACTGCAGACAGCCAGTGCTTGATTTGTCTGGGTACACATCATTTATTTACTGTGCTCCTCTGTGTTATGAAAACCAAGACAAAAACAATTATGTAAATAAAAGGTACTCTACTTATTGGTCTGGTTTAACACAAAACTAGATAAGCAACAGAAAAACAATTTAAGGCTATTTCAGTTTAGAAGAGAATTATCTGCAGGAATTGATTACAAACACGATTCAATACTAAACAAAACAAAACAAAACAAAACATCAATACATGTTTAAAAGACAAAAACAAGTGGGAAAGTTTTGCACACATTAAATTACTTGGAGCACAATTACCGTACTGAAGAAAAACTGTCTAATCAAGATGTCTGAAGTTAGAAAGCGGGTAATTTTATTGCGTATTATTTAACTGAGGGGGAAGTGAATCAATTGCTGAGACAACTACTTAAACAAATTTACAGTAGAAATACAGAACTATAAAAATATTATATATATATATATATATATATATATACAAATGCAGTTCAGCCAGCACTCAGGTTTAGATAAACAGCATGCCCCGGTGCCATAATCCAGGACACATCATACATATCCAAGCGAGGACAATAAGGCACTCCAGAGGCTTAGTAAAGGCAAAAAGTGTATTGTTGAAAGCGACGTTTCGGGGCAGAGCCCCTTCCTCAAAGCATGCTTTGTATCGTAATTCCTTGTTACATGCAGTATCCCGGCATATTGATTTCTTTTTACAACCTGTGGTACAGTGTCAAGAATTTTACTTAAAGGACACACACATGTTTTGGATAAATTACGAAATCTTCAAAATCTACCGTCTTCCTTCTGGTTATGTACGGCTGACGTAACCAGTTTGTATACAAACATTCCACATGATAGAGGTTTAACAACAGTTGAAGTGCTAATCACTGGTATTTCTCAATACAAAGGGCCTGAAACTATTTTTTTATTTCATTACTTACACTGGTGTTAACAAGAAATTATTTCTTATTCAACAATGATTATTATTTACAAATCCTCGGGTGTGCAATGGGTTCTGCCGCCGCACCAGTGTATGCCAACACTTGTATGTTTAGAGTGGAACAAAATTTTTTATTTGACACAGAACATACCAAACGTAACATAGCATTCTACACACGCTATACTGATGACGTGTTTTTCATATGGACTGGTTCCAAGGAAGATTTTGTATCTATGATGATGGATGGTAACCTTAAAGACCCTAATATTAAATTTACTTTTGATATTCAGGAACAAAATATACATTTCCTTGATGTTAAGATAATAAATAATAATATTTTTTGGAGACATCCCTTTATAACAAACCTACAGACTGTAACAATTTATTAATGGCTTCCAGTCATCATCCTACACCTCTCAAACAAGGACTGCTTTATTCACAATTTTTGAGAGTGCATCGTATTGGCAGTA
Source organism: Pseudophryne corroboree (assembly GCF_028390025.1). NCBI lineage: Eukaryota > Metazoa > Chordata > Amphibia > Anura > Myobatrachidae > Pseudophryne > Pseudophryne corroboree. The sequence goes on along the minus strand of NC_086447.1, from coordinate 276,311,242 downwards.
ACCCACTTGATGAGGCGCGACAACCTGACCTTTTAGCAAAAAAGTTTTTACCAACGGGATATTCCAGTACTCTTCTAGCCAAAGCTAGGCAACTAGCCATTTCTGCATCTAAGGTTAAGACTATCACTCCTTTTATTGCTATTAACAAGGCTCAAGAAGTTCTAACCCTCTTGTATTTGTCAACAGTTATTCCACAGCCTCCAAACATTTAGTATCCTGAGCAAAAAGATTTTGGCCAGTCATACAAAATGACCCGGATTTACCTAGATTATCCAAAGCACCATTGCTACCGTGCTACAAACTTGGCCGAAATATCAGAGATCTTGTTGTCCATACAGACATTTCCAATCTCAAACCAGCATCTACAGGCCACTTCTCGACACGTAAACCGGGCAACTTTAAATGCTTGGGATGTACAACATGCCTATACTTGGAGATAGGGGATACCATTTCACATCCTCACTCTGGAAAAAAGATCAAGATTAAACATATACTCACATGTACATCCAAATTTGTAGTGTACTATATACGCTGTACCTGTGGTTTACTATATATAGGGAAAACCAGCTGCCAGTTCCGAGAGAGGATGGCACAACACAGAAGTGCCATCAAACTTATTTTAGAAGGAAAGGTGGTGGATCAACCAGTTGCCAAGCATTTTAAATCAGCTAATCATAACCTTGCATCCCTGCGTTATAAGATGCTGGATCAGGTACCTGACAACAAAAGAAGAGGAGATAGAGCAAAGACATTGCTTCAATTAGAAGCAGGCTGGATTTACAGTTTGAATACTGTTGCCCCTTATGTACTTAATGAAATACGTTCCCTCAATTGTTTTACCTAATACTTGCTTATGTCTAATTTTTTATTCTAGATTAACATTTTGCCGTAGTATGGGTACTCTATAAAATATGGATTTTTACTGTATAAATTTATAAAATATGGATTTTTACTATATAAATTTATTCTAAATCTGTAAAAAAAAATTACTAAGTCAGACGATTTAAACAACTAACAATACTGTGGTTTGCTATACTAATAGTGTTTATTTGAGTTACAGTGCTGTTGATCTATTACATTGTATCACATATATTATTTCTGATGCATAGATTAACTTAATTGCATGGAAGTTCGATACAAGTCTTTGAGGTTCCTCATGTGTTTACTCAGTCTCCATGGTGATGGTTTCTCACATACTCCTAACGTCAGTAAGTAGCAGCGGCTTGCACTGATGATGTTTACGGAAGTTCACAGTGGCCGGTGGCCAAAAAACTCGTGCACTGGGTGTCTTTCTACTATAAAGGTATGTCATTTTTTGTATTTTGTTTATGCCTGATGATGATCTTAATAAATCAAAACGTTGCTAAATTAACCCGGGTGTTTGCAGCCTGTGATTAAATATTAAAAGTCCTCTGTAATCTGCTGGAATCAATTTTGGGTGCTACCTGTCTATGCATATTGAATCATTTCTTCTTCCACGTGTCAATGTTGTGTTGATTATTACAATAGATAACTGTAGCCATTGAGATGAGTTGGGATGAAGATAAGAGGAAGGATGAAGAATGAAAAACTGGTAATGTAAAGACTGCTTCATTATAAAAGATACTAAGTTTCTAAAATGTCAATCATTTCTGCTCACAGGACCTCCTTGAGGTATCTGTCTACTCTTGGCTAAACCTCTCATAGGGCCCTACTCCACAATGTTTACATTTGGAGTCATTACAACTGCCAGCATTTCAGGGACCTACAGTTTTTTTTAAGTGGCAATCATGTACAAGGATTGATTTTGCCTTGTACATGATTGCCGCTATCATAAAACGTCAGAGTTTGGCTGGGTAACCGCACCTCCAGCCAACTTGGACTTCATTACATCCGGCCCTATATGTTTGTGTTTTTTTGTATATTGACATGCATTGGAACTTTTGTTGTTGTTGTTTTTTTTTTATATAAAACAGGTTGTATACTTCATTAATCAAGTTAGTTTATGCTTATTAATCTATTTTAACAATTTCTACTCTTTTATTTTACTGAGGGCAAACAATCCTGCTACTACTGTAGGTTCGACATCCTAGGCTGCATCCTAATAGTTGATAAGACACTGCCTGCTCATATAAGAAACAAATGCACTCCTACTTTATCTATGAAGACGTACAAATTTATCTTGCGGTAAGTAACAAATTTTACTCCTAATTTTGGAAATTATACAGTTATAAAAAATTGTCAAAATGTGGTATTCCAGAGGTTCTCAAATGCAGTCCTCAAGGCACCCTAACAGTCCAGGCTTTAAGTTTATCCATGCTTGGTAACAGGTGACTTAGGGGGTAATTCAGATCTGATCGCAGCAGCAAATTTGTTAGCTAATGGACAAAACCATGTGCACTGCAGGTGGGGCAGATATAACATGTGCAGAGAGAGTTAGATTTGGGTGGGTTATATTGTTTCTGTGCAGGGAAAATACTGGCTGCTTAATTTTTACACTGCAATTTAGATTTTAGTTTGAACACACCCCACCCAAATCTAACAGTGCACATGGTTTTGCCCATTAGCTAACACATTTGCTGCTGCAATCAGCTCTGAATTAGGCCCTTAATTTGATTTAACCATCTGTGCTGAGCCATGGACATACCTAAAACCAGGACTGTTAGGGTGCCCAGAGGACCACGTTTGAGAACCTCTGTTGTATTCATTAAAGATAGTATCGTACATATTACTGGGGGAAAAAAATGAAAATCCATATGCAACAATTAGACATTCCGCACCTTGTAGATAGTACCCTACCCTTGGCTAGCAGGGATACAGCTGTCAACATTATTAACACTGAAATGTGTGCAGGGAAGGGAAAAACCTGTTTTAGTCCCATTACATTCAGGTGCTAGTGCCGAGATATAGTTATTAGGTTGACAGTCATAATGTTGACATTCATAATGTCGACACCACAGTGTAGACAGTTCTGAAGTCGATATTGTTAAAATGTTTATAGACATGTCAACATTCTCAGAATGATGACATGTGAAATGTCAATATTGCCAGAATGTCGACATTAGTCCATACTTGCCTACCTGACCCTCTTCATGAGGGAGAAAATGCTCTGTTCCTGGACTTTCCTGGTAATGTATGATTGCCATCACCTGTGGTGAAAAACCTTTCTTATCAATTAACTAGCTCACCAAAGGTGATGGCAATCATACATTACCAGGAAAGTCCAGGAACAGAGCATTTTCTCCCTCATGGAGAGGGTCAGGTAGGCAAGTATGCATTAGTGTTAGGTTACAGAACAGGAAGGTTAGGTATTAGAAGGACATTAGGGTTAGGCTGAGGGGGTAGGGGTGTTAGGGTTAGGTACTAGAGGGAGGATTAGGGTTAGGGATAAGAGAAAAATATTTACCGGAACGCTGGAGGATTAGATGACTCCGTTGGGAGTGATAGTCACAAACCAGCTGGGACCCATAAGCCGCGCTGGTGCCAGGAGGATTGAGGATCAGGTAGGCTGCAGTGCTCTTATGTGTCTGCAGCACAGGAGGCGGCCATGTTGGAGACCAGATTATCCTGTGCCAATAAGCTTCACTGGGGTAAGTGGTTAGCCAATCCCATGGCTTCACTTCCTATAAATAAGATGGGCCTTAGGTACTCTCTGTCAGTGCTTTGTGGTTACTAGACAGCATCCCAGCTGTGTGCTCCTGCAGATTTATCTGTGTCCATCCAAGTGTCCTGGTCCATACTCTGCTCCCTGTGTTCGCTAGCCATTCCTCACTGTTTGATACACGCCAGCTCCCCAGTACGCTGTACAGTTAACTGGACGGTACCGCCGGACTATCCTGAGTCCTGTGGTGGGGTGCCAGCTTCCCCGGAATATTCTTCAGTGTTGACTTAAAACCACTTAACTGGCATGGTCAGATTTCATGCGACTGCACCGTCCCACCCTGTCTCCCCGTTTTTGATGAGGAGATCCATTCTGCAGATGTGCATAATATAATGTTTAAATATTTAAAAAAAATCCTTTTTAAACTTTATTAAGTAAAATACATTTTAAAGACTAATGTTATTAACAGTTTTTAAGGGAAAAATTGTCAGTTAAGTGGTTTTAAAGGCTCAGTCACAGAATTCTTCAAGTCTCGCCTTAAAGATTCATCCTCAGTCTTCACAGTGCTCCAGCCTCGGCTTACAATTATCCAGAGTCCACAGTTCTTCACAGTCAGTCTTCATAGTTCTCCTGCCTCGATTTACAATTACCCAGAGTCGCCAGTTCTTCACAGTTTCTCAACCTCGTCTTTTGAGTATCCAGAGTCCGCATTCTTTCCGTCAGGTCTTCACAGTTTTCCATAGCTTCTCCAGTATTCAGTTTCTTCCAGAGTTCTTTAGCCAAGTCTTTCAAATACCTAAGACTACAATTCTTTACAGCTCTTTAATCAGACATCCAGTATCCTCCATTTGTCACTTGCATGAACTGCCTCCAGTGAATCAGCATAATTCCCCTCTCAATACGTAGCATATGAGAAGGAATTATCTTCATCCTCCTAGTTTCCTCCTTTCAGGAGCATCTACTCCTTTAATTGGTCAGAGTCAAACGGATTCACAAAAACACCCTTGTGTGACAGTAAGCACTGGCTGCATTGATCCGTCAGGCGACCAAGCTGTTGGAGGTGATGCTATGGCTAGTATTCTCACTCGCCAGAATAATCAGGAATCCACGCAAACACAAATAGTCCAATTCGTGCAAACCATGTCCGATCGTTTGCATGCTCTCCATACGGCTATTATGACACCATAAGTCCCGGCTCCAGTAAGCTCCTCTCCTGCAGTGGTTCCTCCAGTGTCGACCCCAATATCCAAGCTGCAATTACCTTCACCCAGGAATATCGATGGATCTCCAAAACTCTGTAGGGGGTTTCGCAATCAGTGTGAGCTCCAGTTTGAGCTCCAGTCAGCCTGTTTCCCAATTGCCCGGTCCAAGATTGCTTATATTATCTCCCTCCTGACCAGCCTAGCTTTGGAATGAGTATCTCCTCTTTGGGAGAGAGGTGACCCACTTCTTTCAATTGATACCGAATTTGTTTCTTCATTTCATAGGATCTTTGATGAGTCGGGTAGAACCACCTCAGCCTCTCTAGAGATCCTCTGTCTTCATCAAGGATCAAGTCCCATCAATCAATATGTAATTCAATTTCATACCCTATCTTCTGAGTTAAATTGGAATGAGGAGGCATTGGTTGCTGCATTCTGGAAAGGGCTGTCGGATAAGATCAAGGACGACCTGACTATTAGGCATGTGCCAACGAAACTTGACGACCTAATCTCTGTTTACAATAAACTTGACCTTCGGTATAGGGAACATTGTCTGGAGAAATCCAAGTCAGAAAGATCCAACCCCCGTTTTTGACCTTGTCCTCGGCATGATCCTTATCTGACACAGCTCCCTTCATTAACTGAAGAACCAATGCAGATTGGTCGCTAGCAGCTCACCAATGAGGAATGCTCTCGTCGCTGGCAGGGGAACCTCTACATGTACTGCGGTTCTTCAGATAATTTCGTTAAGTCCTGTAAACTTCGGCCGGAAAACTCCTGCTCCTAGCTTATTCATGGGAGGTTAAGCTAGGGGTTACCCTTGAATCACATTCTGGGAAGAAACCAACTTTGCCTATCTGTTTGGAAGTTCCACACTCTTCAGTCTTTATTTCAGCACTAATCGACCCTGGGGCAGCAGAGAATTTCATTACTTCAACTTTAGTTAAGCAGTCTGGAGTCCCAACAAGCAGACGTTTCCATCACAGCAGTGGATGGAAGTCAAATTCCCGAAGGTATAATTACTCGTTGTACTGTACCCCTCAGGATGAAAGTGCGTGTGCTGCACTCTGAATGTATCTCCTTCCTAGTGATTCCCAAAGCCTCTCATGATATTATTCTCGGACCACCCTGGCTACAGAAACATAACCCACAGATCAGATGGCGGACCCTGGAGATCCTTGGGGGGAATCCAGTACCCAAGGATGCTTAGCCTCTGTTAAACCTTTGTACTACTCAAGTTACCGAATTGCCTTCTGTCTACTAATCCTTCCTAGACGTCTTCAGCATGCAAGCGGATACCACTTTACCACCTCACCGGGAGTGGGACTGCCCAATTGATTTAGTGCCGGGTAAAACACCTCCCCGGGGTCGAACTTATCTGTTGTCCATTCCAGAGACACAGGCCATGTCAGATTATATACAGGATAACCTTCAATACTCGGGATAAACATTATGAGTATCTTGTAATGTCTTTTGGTCTATGTAATGCCCCTGTCATCTTCCAGAGCTAAGTGAATGAACTTTTTGGAGACCTGCTATATAAATGCTTGGTAGTCTACTTGGATGATATCCTAGTATTCCCTAAGGATCTGAAGTCCCACTGTGTCCAAGTTTTGGAAGTATTAACTAATCTGAGGAAAAACTGTTTACACTGTAAGATGGAGAAATGCACATTTGAAGTACCATCTATCCCGTTTCTTGGTTACATCATCTCCGGATCTGAGTTGCTAATGGATTCCACTAAGGTTCAAGTCATACGAGACTGGTCGATTCCGTCTACCCTCAAAGGAATACAGCGCATCCTCGGTTATGACCATTTCTACAGGGGATTCATTAAAAATTATTCATCAATTGTGGCACCCATTACAGCTTTGACTTGTAAGGGAGCTAATCCTTCAAATTGGTCTCCTGAATCAACTCAAGCCTTCTTTGAATTAAAGCAAGCGTTTATGTCTGTGCCAGCCCGATTTAGATCGACCATTTCAAGTGGAGGTGGCGTGACTGAGATGCTTCCAGATGAGCAGCAGCATACCATATTTTTCTTCAAATAATGTGTGTAGTTGCATCACAGACACAACAAAACACCACTCACAGACACTAGACTGTGACTTAATCTACACAGGAATTAGTTTTAAACACATACAAAATCAGTGATGAAGCACAACAGGAATTGACGTGAGAAAGAGATGCAGCTGCTGCATCGCTTCATACACAGATTCAGACTCATTCGCACACAGATATACAGAGATACAAGCCGAAAGTTCCAAAGAAAATGTGTATCCTGAAAGGGCTCCCAGTGGACGTGGCTGTTTGCAGATACAAAAGGTTGACAGATAAAAGCCAATCACTGAAAAATATACCAATTCTTTAATGCAACTCTTAAAACAAACTGGTATCTGGATGATAGAGAGACAGTGTCTAGGTCAACAATTAATAGGTTGACACCATATGGTCAACATGCATTAGGTTAACAGGCACAAAAGGTCAACAGTGGATAAGGTCGACAGATATAAAAGGTTGCCAGGTTCAAAAGCTCGACATGACAATGATCAACACAGAAATGGTCAACACAATTTTTTAAAATGTTTCGTAATATGTGACCACCATCGGTTAAAGCGTATATACCAGTGATGGCTAACCTTGACACTCCAGCTGTTGTTGAAGTACACATCCCAGCACGCCCTGCATCAGTTTTAGCATGGCCAAATAACAAAACTGTAGCAGGGCATGCTGGGATATGTAGTTCAACAATAGCTGGAGTGTCAAGGTTAGCCATCACTGGTATATACCCTCATGGGCTCATTATGCTCTCCATGATTCGAGCAAGGTGGCTCGCTCCGCTACCACAGCGCTTGCCACAGGTTACTATTACCAGTTGTAGTCCATGTTGATATTAAATCAAGCAAATGTTGGCAAAACATGTAAAATAAAAAAAATAAAAAATTGTGTAGACCATTTGTGTGTCGACAGTTGTCACATTGACCCTTTGAACCTGACAACCTTTAGTACCTGTCGACCTAATACATGTTGACCATATGAATGTCGACCTAGACATTGTCTATCTATCATCCAGAGGGTGGTCTTCTGTATGCCGGCGGTCGGGCTCCCGGCGCTCAGTATACCGGCGCCGGGAGCCTGACAGCCGGCATACCAACACTTATTTTCCCTCGTGGGGGTCCACGACCCCCATAGAGGGAGAATAAAATAGTGTGGTGCGCGTAGCGCGCCACCGTGCCCGTAGCGTGGTGAGCGCAGCGAGCCCGCAAGGGGCTCATTTGCGCTCGCCACACTGTCGGTAAGCCAGCGGTCGGGCTCCCGGCGCCGGTATGCTGGTCGCCGGGAGCCCGACCGCCGGTCAGCCGTAGTGAACCCCATCCAGATACCAACTTGTTGTAAGAGTTGCATTAAATAATTGGTATATTATGCAATCATTTTCTGTGGGCCGTGTTTCTAAGGTGCAGTCGGCGGAAGGATATCTTTACAGAAATAAGAGTCCCACTTAGGTCACAAATAAACATTGAGGTAGAAGTATTGAAGCTGTAAAAAGACAACGTCTGCAGTGAAAAATATATTCAGATAAGAATATATTTTAAGTAGAGATGAGCGGGTTCGGTTCGTCGAGATCCGAACCCCCCCCCCCCGAACTTCACCTATTTTACACGGGTCCGAGGCAGCCTCGGATCTTCCCGCCTTGCTCGGTTAATCCGAACGAGGACGAACGTCATCATCCCGCTGTCGGATTCTAGCAAGATTCGTATTCCATATAAAGAGCCACGCGTCGCCACCATTTTCACTCGTGCATTGGAGATTGAACGGAGAGGACGTGGCTACGTTCTCTGCCTGAAAAGCTCCATATCTGTGCTCAGTGTGCTGCAAATATCTGTGCTCAGTGTGCTGCAAATATCTGTGCTCAGTGTGCTGCAAATATCTACGTTCTCTGCCTGAAAAGCTCCATATCTGTGCTCAGTGTGCTGCAAATATCTACGTTCTCTGCCTGAAAAGCTCCATATCTGTGCTCAGTGTGCTGCAAATATCTGTGCTCAGTGTGCTGCATTGTGGGGACCACCAGTATATAATTATAGTAGTACAGTACAGTAGGCCATTGCTGTATCTTGCAGCTCCGTGTCAGACAGTTCTAGACAGTATCCTGATCATCAGTGCTCAATATCTGCTGCATTGTTGTGTGACCAGTATATACTATATATATTACATATAGTAGTACAGTGCAGCATTTTGGTAACCACCAGTATAGTAGTACAGTACAGTAGTCCATTGCTGTATCTTGCAGCTCCGTGTCACTTCAAGTATCCATATCTGTGCTGCATTGTTGTGAGCAGTATATATAGTAGTACAGTGCAGCATTTTGGTGACCAACAGTATATAGTTGGTGACCAACAGTATATGGTCACCAAACAGTATATGGTCACTTCTAGTATCCATATCTGTGCTGCATTGTTGTGAGCAGTATATATAGTAGTACAGTGCAGCATTTTGGTGACCAACAGTATATAGTTGTACAGTACAGTAGTACAGTGCTCAGTGTCAGTGCTGCATTGTGGTGACCAGTATACTACAGTACAATAGTCCAGTGCTGTTCTCGCTGCTCAGTGTCAGTTCTCCGTAGTATCATCAGTGCTCAGTAAAATCAGTGCTCAGTATAATCAGTGATTGATCAGTATAATCAGTTCTCAGTATAATCAGTGCACTGTTAGACGTGCGCCCGTTTTCTGCCATTAGTGCATTGGGATTTAGACAATTGATGAAGTTATTGTGTCCCGGGTACAAAATCCCATCTAGATTCCACTTCACTAGGCAGGCGATAGCGAGATTTTACCAATTAATATCAGTGATTTATAATTAATTATTAATTACAGTGATCTTGCCAAATGATTCCTGTGATTTTGTCATTTTCTTCCAGTGATTTGAACCAATAATACCATTGATTAGAACAAATAATTCCTGTGATACTGAGGTGTTTGTGTCGCTTAGATTAGCCGTCCAGCGACCACAGTGCACCTCTTTTTCTCTTTTCTTTGCATCATGTGCTGTTTGGGGCCAATTTTTTTAAGTGCCATCCTGTCTGACACTGCAGTGCCACTCCTAGATGGGCCAGGTGTTTGTGCCGCCCTCTTAGGTCGCTTAGCCCTTAGACCTCGGTGCAAATTGTAGGACTAAAAATAATATTGTGAGGTGTGAGGTGTTCAGAATAGACTGGAAATGAGTGGAAATTATGGTTATTGAGGTTAATAATACTATAGGATCAAAATGACCCCCAAATTCTATGATTTAAGCTGTTTTTGAAGGTTTTTTGAAAAAAAACACCCGAATCCAAAACACACCCGAATCCGACAAAAATTTTTAAGGGAGGTTTTGCCAAAATGCGTCCGAATCCAAAACACGGCCGCGGAACCGAATCCAAAACCAAAACACAAAACCTGAAAAATTTCCGGTGCACATCTCTAATTTGAAGTTTGAAAAATGTACACATGTTTATTGAAACATCATTAATACTCTATTGAAGTTACTACATCATAAGTGCCCTCTTGGTGTAGGTGGCTCTCACGTACAGTATATGCCTACTTCCTAGTGAAGTGGGCAGGATGGGGATAAAGGGATCTATTCATGAAACAGTGAAAAGAGTGGAAAAGTGAGTCTGTGGAGAAGTTGCCCGTACAATTGCATAGCATGCAAATTATAAATGTTACTTGCTTATTGGTTGCCATGGGAAACTTCTCCACTGGCTCACTTTTCATTACTTCATGAATAGACCCCCAAATCACTGCAAATGGCATACGCGCATGCAGGGAGGGGGGGGGGGGTTCCGAATACCTAGAAACCCCCCCTGGCTGGCCGATCTTTTGTGCAGCAGTTGACGTTTTTTTTTTTTTACACGGATTACCACCGGAGCTCATTGCCTCTTACTTTCAGCAGTGAGCGCTGTGAGCCGACGCTGGCTGCAGGCAAGTAAGGGGAGCAGCATCTACTCACAGGCTGGTGGGACTTGTGAGGTCAGCAGCGCATGGTAGTGGCGCTGTCTTTGCGTCTTCACTCCCCACCTCGAACGCAGCAGCAGCGAAGTGATGTGTTCGAATATGCCGCTGGCGGGTGGGCGCCGGTAATCTATAATAAAGTATGCTCTCCTTGACCAGCATTAGTGCAGGGACGAAAGGGGATGAGAAAAAGAGCGGAGGAGGTGAGGAATGTCTGTGGTGCCAGTACTGTCTGTTTATTGGGGGGGATGTTTGTGGTGCAGGGGCTGTCTATAGGGGTGGGGAGGGAGTTATTGTGGTGCCAGTACGGTCTAACTATGGGGGGGGGGGGGGGAGGAGGAGGAGGGTGGTTGTGCTGTGCCAGTATTGTATATGTGTGGGGGTGGGGGATGGTTGTGGTGTACCAGTTTTGTATATGTATGGGGGTGGGGGATGGTTGTGGTGTGCTAGTATTGTATATGTATGGGGGTGGGGGATGGTTGTGGTGTGCCAGTATTGTATATGTATGGGGGTGGGGGATGGTTGTGGTGCCAGTATTGTATATGTATGAGGGTGGGGGATGGTTGTGGTGCCAGTATTGTATATGTATGGGGGTGGGAGATGGTTGTGGTGCCAGTATTGTATATCTATGGGGGTGGGGGATGGTTTTGGTGCCAGTACTGTACGTCTATGGGGCAGGGTGGTTGTGGTGCCAGTACTGTCTAACTATGAAGGAAGGGGGGGGGGAGGGGGTTGTGGTGCCAGTATTGTATATCTATGGCGGTGGGGGATGGTTTTGGTGCCAGTACTGTACGTCTATGGGGTGGGGTGGTTGTGGTACCAGTACTGTATATCTATGGGGGTGGGGGATGGTTGTGGTGCCAGTGTTGTATATCTATGGGGGTGGGGGATGGTTGTGGTGCCAGTACTGTATATCTATGGGGGTGGGAGGATAGTCTAGGAGCCGCTGCTGTCTGTCGGGGGGGAACGGTCATGGTGCCAGTCCTATCTGTCTATAGGCGGTGGGGAGTTTGTGGTGCCAGTACTGTCTGTGTATGAGGGGGAAAATGGTTGTGGTGCCAGTACTGTCTGTCTATGGGGGTGGGGGGATAGTCTAGGAGCCGCTGCTGTCAGTCTGGGGGGAGGGGGGGAGGGTGAATGGTCATGGTGCCAGTGCTGTCTGTCTATGGAAACCCCCCTTTTAAAATCCTGCGTTTGCCACTGAATGGGGAGGAGGCGGAGCTAAAAGATGCAAATTACATTGTTTAGCCCTGCCTGCTACCCACGGACTCACGAATCGCGGACATTTTCCCATCTTGGGGGTGTTGTCTAATGACGTGACAGTCTGGCCTGGCTTCTCTCGGAGAGGAGACAAAAAAGTATGCAAGTATGACCTGCAGAAAGGCTAATCATTGTGTGTTGTCTGTTTCCAGGGAGAGTGGGTTTGTGTGTTGTCTGTGCTCATATATAGTTTAATGTCTTGTGCAGGTATCTATTTGTTACCTACAGTCATAAACAATAGGACACGGTATGTGACTGCAGTAGGAGCTGCGCCTCTATCCTTTAAATGTCCCAGTAACTTTACATGTGAGTATTATTTCACTGTAGAGAGTGAATAGCAGAAGAGGGTGCTACCTCTAATAACCTACACATGGTAACGTTACAAAAACTTCATCAGAAATTGATTTTTATTTTTATTTTTTATTTTATTCTGCATGGGAGTAGAAGCAGATGGCACTGAGGGCTGCTCAATCAGTTTTTTTTAATGTACCTACAGGCCTAATTCACTATAGAACGCATCAACAATGTAACATAGTAACATAGGGGTATATGCAATTGCTGGCAATTTTTCGCCCGTTTTTTTAATTCGACACAATTCGACCGTCGAATTCCGGCAGGTGGGTGCCGGAATTCAACATATTCACTAAAAAACGGATTCGACAGTCCCGCTGTCGAAAAACGTCTGATTTGACGGATTTTGATTAGATTTTTAAAAATGTTTAAAAAAAGGGGGAAAAACTGTAAAAAACAAAAACAAAAAAATTGCGTGGGGTCCCCCCTCCTAAGCATAACCAGCCTCGGGCTCTTCGAGCCGGTCCTGGTTCTAAAAATCCGGGGGGAAAACTGACAGGGGATCCCCCATATTTTTAAAACCAGCACCGGGCTCTGCGCCTTGTGCTGGTGCAAAAAATAAGGGGGACAAAAAGCGTAGGGGTCCCCCGTATTTTTTACACCAGCATCGGGCTCCACTAGCTGGGTAGATAATGCCACAGCCGGGGGACACTTTTATACTGGTCCCTGCGGCCGTGGCATTAAATACCCAACTAGTCACCCTGGCCGGGGTACCCTGGAGGAGTGGAGACCCCTTCAATCAAGGGGTCCCTCCCCCAGCCACCCAAGGGCCAGGGGTGAAGCCCGAGGCTGTCCCCCCCATCCAAGGGCTGCGGATGGGGGGCTGATAGCCTTGAGTAAAATTAAAGAATATTGTTTTTTCCAGAAGAACTACAAGTCCCAGCAAGCCTCCCCACAAGCTGGTACTTGGAGAACCACAAGTACCAGCATGTGGGTGGAAAAACGGGCCCCCTGGTACCTGTAGTTCTACTGGAAAAAAAATACCCAAATAAAAACAGGAGACACACACCGTGAAAGTAAAAGTTTATTTCATACATGCCGACACATACATACTTACCTATGTTGACCCGCCGACTGCCACGTCTCCAATGTCGCCGACGATCCGGGGTACCTGTGAATAAAATTATACTCACCTCAATCCAGTGTCCTGTGATTTGTAATCCACGTACTTGGCAAAACAAAAAAACTAATACCCGGACCACACGGACTGAAAGGGGTCCCATGTTTACACATGGGACCCCTTTCCCCGAATGCAGAGACCCCCCGTTACTCCTGTCACAGAAAGGTCCCTTCAGCCAATCAGGAAGCGCCACTTCGTGGCACTCACCTGATTGGCTCTGCGCGTCTGAGCTCAGACGCGCATTGCACAGCCCCCTCCATTACTTTCAATGGTGGGAACTTTGCGGTCAGCGGTGAGCTCACCCGCGGTCAGCGGCTGACCGCGGGTAACCCCACCGCTGACTGCAAAGTTCCCACCATTGAAACTAATGGAGGGAGCTGTGCGATGCGCTGTCTGCCAGCTCAGACGCGCATACAGCCAATCAGGAGAGTGCCACGAAGTGGCGCTTCCTGATTGGCTGAAGGGACCTTTCTGTGACAGGAGTCACGGGGTGTCTCTGCATTCGGGGAAAGGGGTCCCATGTGTAAACATGGGACCCCTTTCAGTCCGTGTGGTCCGGGTATTCGTTTTTTTGTTTTGCCAAGTACGTGGATTACATATCACAGGACACTGGATTGAGGTGAGTATAATTTTATTTTCAGGTACACCGTGGATTCTACTTGGACAAGTGGACAGAGGTCGGCGTGTGAACATAGGTAAGTATGTGTGTGTCGACATGTGTGAAATAAAGTTTTACTCTCACGGTGTGCGTGTCCTGTTTTTATTTGGGTATTTTTTTTCCAGTAGAACTACAGGTACCAGCGGGCCTGTTTTTCTCACGCATGCTGGTACTTGTGGTTCTCCAAGTACCAGCTTGCGGGGGAGGCTTGCTGGGACTTGTAGTACTACTGGGAAAAACAATATTCTTTAATTTTTCAATAGGCTATCAGACCCCCATCCGCAGCCCTTGGATGGGGGGGACAGCCTCGGGCTTCACCCCTGGCCCTTGGGTGGCTGGAGGGGGGGACCCCTTGATTTAAGGGGTCCCCACTCCTCCAGGGTACCCCGGCCAGGGGTGACTAGTTGCGTATTTAATGCCACGGCCGCAGGGACCAGTATAAAAGTGTCCCCCGGCTGTGGCATTATCTACCCAGCTAGTGGAGCCCGATGCTGGTGTAAAAAATACGGGGGACCCCTACGCTTTTTGTCCCCCGTATTTTTTTGCACCAGCACCAGGCGCAGAGCCCGGTGCTGGTTTTAAAAATATGGGGATCCCCTGTCAGTTTTTCCCCCGGATTTTTACAACCAGGACCGGCTCGAAGAGCCCGAGGCTGGTTATGCTTAGGAGGGGGGACCCCACGCATTTTTTTTTCAGATTTTTACCATTCCATAAAAATAAAAAAATATTTTTAAAAATATATAAATAATACTTGTGCCTCCAAAATAGACAAACCAAGTACCTAATCCCTTCTAATATAAATAGATATGCTATTACCAATAAAAAAAACACAAAAAAAACATGTTTTTAAATTTTTTTATTAGATTCCGCCAGCAAAGTGTGGCGGATTGAAAATGACGAATTTACTGTCTAAAAGCACTGTTGTCGAATTTACAATCTTCAATTGAATATACTTTTGTCGAATTGCCGCATTTGTACCATTGCAGAAATGTCGAATTTCAAAAAGTCGAAAAAAAAAATTTGGCGAAAATGTCCTGTTTTTCGACATTTTTGGGAATTCGACCGCAATTGCATATACCCCATAGTATCTGAGGTTGAAAAAAGACAATTGTCCATCGAGTTCAACCAGTTAGTGATCTCCGACACCAGTGATCTCCAACCCGTAGCTCGCGAGTTACCGGTAGCTCGCCGTATTATTTTCGGTAGCACATAGAGCGCACGAGCTTGGCCAGTCACTGGCACGCCTCCTCCCTTCATTTTTAATATGATGCAGGCTGTCAGCCAATCAGAGCTCGTGGACCGGCAGTGGCGGCACCTGATTGGCTGCCGGACCGCGAGTTTAATTTTGCTCACTTACCGACACCATATTTTAAATGTCCCCCGCCGATGGAGACTCTGTCACCCTCACCGCAGCCACTCTCCGGACTTCACAGGAGAGGCACGCGCTGCGCTCTCCTCCCCTTCCGTCCCTCATACAGGAGAAGCAGCACCGGCGGCAGTAGAAGAAGCCAGCAAGGGTTAGCACTGTGTGGAGCACTGTATTGGACACTGCGGGGGGGCATTTTATCTGGCACTGCGGGGAAAATTGTATCTGGCACTGCTGGGGGTATTATTTGTGTATCTGGCACTGCTGGGGGCATTATATGTGTATCTGGCACTGCTGGGAGGCATTATTTGTATATCTGTCACTGCTGGGAGGCATTATTTGTATATCTGGCACTGCTGGGGGGCATTATTTGTCTATCTGGCACGCTGAGGGGCATTATTTGTGTATCTGGCACTACGCGGGGCGCATTACTTGTAGTTGTGAAGCCACACCCACTTTTGTGAGTCCACACCCACTTTCGCAGGAACACACGAGCATTGGGGGGAAGGGGTAGCTCCTTCAGAGGTTTTATTTTCCGAAAGTAGCTAACACCCCAATTAAGGTTGGAGACCACTGTCCTACACTGTTATATTTTTAAGACTAATTTTAACTATGGTGAATGTCTAGCCATTATGTCAAGTACTCCTTTTTTTTTTTTTCTTTTATTATATTTTATTACAGAAGTGCATGATTTACGCACCATGTCCTTGTATCTCCTTATCCATTAGGAATTTATCTAGCCCTTTCTTAAAAATAATGACCGAATCCGCCATTACTACTCTCTCTGGTAGGGAATTCCAAATACGTATTGTCCTTACTGTGTAGAAACCTTTCCATCTCTTTGTGCAACATCTCCTCTCCTCTAACCTAAGCGGGTGCCCACGTGTCCTTTGTGATGATCTTACCAAAAACAAATCCCCCGCTAGCTCTGTGTATTGACCCCTTATATATTTGTAAATGTTAATCAGGTCCCCTCTTAATCTCCCTTTTTCCCGTGTAAACATGCCTAGCCTAGCAAGCCTTTCCTCGAATTCTAGCATCTCCATTACCTTAATTAATTTGGTTGCCCGTCTCTGCACCTTTTCTAGTTCCAGTATATCCATTTTGTAGTAAGATGCCCATAGTTGTGCGCAGTATTTGAGATGTGGCCTCACTAGTGATTTAAATAATGGGAGTATAATACTCTCATCCCTTGCATCAATTGTCCACTTTAAGCATGCTCATACCTTGTTTGCCTTATTTGCTGCATTCCTACTTTGGGTACTACAGCTAAGTTTGTTATCTATGTGAACACCTAAATCTTTTTCCATAACAGAATCTCCTAGTTTCTCCCCATTTAGTATGTAGGTAGTATTTTTGTTCTTTGCATACTGAAGCCCTTGTGCAGTGTGCACACATGCAGGAGCCGTACTGCGCATGCACACACAGTGAGATGCGACGGCATCCCACTTTTGCGAATGCCTCTGCCCAGAGCCGACCCTAGGCATACCCAAACTAGGCAAATGCCTAGGGTATTTGGTATGCCTAGGGGCACAAGCAGCTTCTGCGGATTAAAATTATATGCAGCATGCCTATATTCTGTGTGCGACTGCAGCTGTATCTGCATACGAAATGCTACATTACAGTAATTTCCAGACGCATTATGTTTACAAGGACATTAATAATGTGTGTCATATGTGTAAAGGGCATTACTGTGTGGTGTTATGTTTATAAATGCATTACTAATGTGTGGCATTATGTGTATAAGGTGCTCTACTGTATAGCGTAACGTATAGAAAGGGCACTACTGTCTGGTCTAATGTGAAAAAGGAGCAATATGGTGTGGTGTAATGTGAATAAGGGTCACTACTGTGAGGAGTAAAATATATAAGGTAAAGCGGTACTACTGTGTTACGTAACATGAATAAGAGACACTATTGCATGATAAAATGTGAATAAAGTACTACTGTGTGGCATAATTTAATTTGGGGTTACTACTGTGTGGCCATGCCCCTTTCCAGCAAGAACACGTCCCTTTTTGAGCTGTGCGTCAAATGTGCGCACTGTTTCTATTTAAAATATAGGTGGTAGGAGCACCAAAATGAAGACTGCTATGGGTGAGAGGTGATGGTGCTGGGAAAGGGGTGCCGGGTCAGAGGCAGAGCTAGCGGCGGTGTCAGGGGGCACCAGCCAAAATCTTACCTAGGGCATCATATTGGTTAGGGCCGGCTCTGCCTCTGCCTGGCTGACAGGGCGGGCGCGTCGAAGCGGTTTTTAAAGAGAATCGATGCGGCAGTGGGGGGGACGTGGTCCGGGCAATGGAGAAGTGTCCAGACCGTTTGTGGGGCAGGCATTGGCGGCTCCATTGCCCAAAACATGGCGGTCCACCATTTGCCTTCACAGCTAGACTGCGCAGGCAGAGGACTACCCTTAATATGCGAGCACTTCACTGCTCGCATCTCAGCGGGGGGGGTGAAGACCCGGCATGTGGGGCAGCTTTGCCCTGTGACACCCTTCCCCCTTTCCGCATGTTAGTGGAAAGAGTTGTAGTTGTGCAAATTTTATACAGTAGTATTCATGGACAGGGCTTATCGGGACCAGCTCTAGGGGTATATTTACTAATGTTCGATTTTGGGTGATTTTGCATTCAAATTGCATTTGAGTTTGCATTTGGAGATTTATTAAAGGCAAAATATAGTTTAAAACCTAATCCCACTCAAATTCGAATATCGGCAAAACATTGATTTTTTCCCCCCATAGTTGAATATAGGATCAGTGAAAATGTATAGATGATCCAGCACTTGTAAAATTAGATTAGAGGTATAATATGTGAACCAAATTTGACATTTAAGGGGGAGATATCCCAGTTAGGGTCAAGGTGGTGTTGCACCCAGAGTCAGTGTAAATAACTAGGTTACATGGGGAGAAAAAGAAGACTCGCACAATTGCACAACTACAACCCTTTACACTAGGGGACACCCAGCACAGAGCAAGTCCACTCCGCATGCCGGGTCCCCCCTCTTCCCTGCTAGCATGCGAAGAGCTTGTATGATAAGGGTAGCCCCCTGCCTGTGCAGCCTAGCTGCGAAGGCAGATGGCTACCCGCCATCTTTTGGGTTGCAGAGACTGCGTGTGACATCACGTAGCTGCCGCGGCCTGCCCACGCAAATGGTCTGGACATGCCTGCATTGTCTGGACCAGGCCCCTCAAATGATGCGTCGATGCCCATAAAATGCGACGTTGATGCCCCGTCACCTCCCCCCGCCAGGTCTTAGACTTCATTCTAAAGTGAATGCAATTTAAGACCTTATGTGCACACATGCTCAATAGCAATTTCAGCACAACTGCGATTCATGCTGAATCTCCCCCTGTGTACACAGTTGCTGTGGCTTTGCAACTACTACACTGGGCGTCTCTGTGCTTTTCAGGGCTGCTGGGTTTTTTAAATAATTTCGCACATCCTCAACGTATACAATCACAATTTCGCACATCCTCAACGTGTACAATCACAGCTGCAGACGCCGTAGCGTCTATCAATGAATCAGGCCAGATATTAATAATACTGGAAAGGCTCTGGGCGTAATTCATATTTGTACGCTAGTGCATTAGCAAGTGCAATTTTCTAGGCTAAGGAAATGTGAATGTTAGCAAGTGCTGCTGCCACCCAGAAATGAAAAGAGATGCCCACCAAAGCTATCATAAACTCAATCGCACTTGTAAACACATTAGCAGACTACATGCAAAAATGAGAAACATCGGAACTTAGGGTTGGTCTATTGCTATGCAAACTGAACACAGCAGTAGCAACTCGCCATTTTTTTGCATGCACGAGCTTGCAGCCATCAGCAGATAAAAACCCCGAAAACGGGTGTGGATCATTAGATCGACAGTGTCTAGGTCAACAATGTTTAGGTCGACCACTATAGGTCGACAGTCACTAGGTCAACAGGGTTTGAAGATCGACAGGGTTTCTAGGTTGACAGGTCAACATGAGTTTTTCATGTTTTTTGGGTGTCGTTTTTTTCCGTACAGTGACCGGGAAGCCCAATTAGTATACCGTGTCCCTTCGCATGGCTCGTTTCACTCAGCACTGGTTACTATTCCCAATCGTAGTCCGCGTGGATCGTTAAGTATGAAAAAGTTCAAAAAAAGGGAAAAAATGGGAAAAACTCATATCGACCTTTTGACCTGTCGACCTAGAACATGTTGACCTAGAAACCCTGTCGACCTTGAAAACATGTCGACCTAGTGACTGTTGACCTATAGTGGTCGACCTAAACATTGTCGACCTAGACACTGTTGATCTTCAGACCGGATTCCCCCGAAAACGCCCATGACACACCTGCGTTTATCCGACCACTTCCTGTTTCCACTCATAAACAAATGATGAGCGGATTCGGTTTTACTCGGTTCTCAAAACGGCATCTTATTGGCTATCCAAAACACGTGACATCCGTGAGCCAATAAGATGCCGTTTTGAGAACCGAGTAAAACCGAGTAAAACCGAATCCGCTCATCACTATCCTAAACACTGTTTTCCTGTCACTCAATTTAATTTGGATGCACAATGTGGCATATATTGAGATTTTGGGGAACAGTGTGGTGTATATATAATGATTTGGGGACACCATCCATATGGAATATTCTGTTATTTTGGGGCACAGCACAATATATATCATGATTTCAAGGCATTTTGCGGTATATACTATAATTTTGGAGCACAGTGCAGCATATCATGTGGTATGGGGGCACCTAGTGAGCTATAATGTAATTTAGGGTAACAGTGCGGCATATACTGTAATATGGGGGCACCTAGTGAACTATAATGTGATTTGGGGTAACAGTGCATCATATACTGTAATTTGGGGGCACAGTGCAGAATATAATGTAATTTAGGGGAACAGTGTTGCATTTAATGTGATTTAGGGGCACTTTATAGCACATAATCTGATCTGGGGCACAGTGCAGGATGGGGTCCCCAATAACACAACTGGGCCCAGAGATTTCTGTTGCCATCCTTGAGCCTGGCATATATTATTATTATTATTATTATACTTTATATGGCGCCACAGGGGTTTCACAGCTCCTAACAAAGTACACAACCAAATGAGCAACACAAGAAAACACTGACTTACATACACCTGCATTGCTCCTAATTTTTGTATGCATTTACATCCAACTCAGCATTAGCCCTATAATGTGGATGCTGACTGCATAACAATAATACACATCTACTGGAGCTCAAGATATGATCTCTATTATCTCAGAAATCAATAAAGCTATAACACTACCTGGTTACTCTGACAGGGAAGGAAGTCTTCTAGAAGTAAGGAGAATGTGATCCGCAGCCAGAATCACCTGTCTAATACTCCTACAGCTAGAGGTGACCATTTTATTTTCATTATAAAAAGTACATTTGTCCTGCATCAAATTCCCCACTGAGTGCCCCATAGGGAGCAGTCTGCAGTTACCCTTGTCATTTCCTGAAAGATTAGAAATACATAGAAACTGTGCCAGTATTATATGCACTACAATCACTAAGCCGTATAATGGCAGCAATGTCTGAGGTGCTTTTATCTATCTTTTATTATGGTATTGTAAACCTCAGACAGATCAATCCACATGAACAGCCGCTGCATGGGAAGGAGACATTTTGGAGAGTTATGTGACGTGTACGGTGTGATTATAAATAGGTATTTAAAAAATGTACCCATGTAATGAGTCTTGAAGAGCGAACATTTTACTGCACATATCACGGTTCATCATTCGGAGGGAGGCCAATCTATTGGTTTGCTCACTGATGGATTGCTACTAATGGATAATGATGATGGAAAAGGGAATGTGGAAATGGTTTATCACAGAATAAACATTTCATTTACAGTAAAGTGATGGTTTTGGTGCTATTTCAATGTTGCCTGTCAGCTACCTTGCAGCAAACACACATTGTAGTTACCATAAATCTGTAGAATGTATGCTGGAGGAGAAGACGCAGGAATCTATCAGGCTTACCATTACCACAATTATCAGAATACAGGATCTCACTACTGCTTACACCTAGCATCAAAAATGCTCAAGCATACAAGATTATTTTTATTATTATTATTATTATTATTATTATTATCATCATTATTATTATTACTATTACTACTAGTATTATTATTAATAATATTACTATTACTACTACTTTTATTATTATTATTATTATTATTATTATTCAATATACTCTATGTTGGTAGCTTCTGCTACCAGGAGCAGCTCTTGCCGCGGGCAAGCAGGATTCTTGCCCGGGGCGCCGCTCCCTGAAGGGCGCAGCCGCTGCGCCACCTACCCTCCCGAGTCCTGGCTCAGTTTGTATGGTCCCCCTCCTCCCTGTCATTACTACTCCGCTCGGGGGCGGAGTTTTGTGCAATGACACGTTTGCATCATGATGTCAAGCCGCGTTTGCAT
The DNA here is from genome assembly GCF_028390025.1 of Pseudophryne corroboree. Lineage (NCBI taxonomy): Eukaryota > Metazoa > Chordata > Amphibia > Anura > Myobatrachidae > Pseudophryne > Pseudophryne corroboree. The sequence continues at coordinate 276,289,289 of NC_086447.1, read as the reverse complement.
CGTGACGTCAAGACGCAAATGCGTCAGTACACGAAACTGCGCCCCCCCCCCCCCCCCAGCGGAGTACTGACGATGGGGAGGAGGGGGAGCCACCCGGGAAGCCAGCAAGCAAAGCTAGTAGGAGGAAGGAGAGGCGGGCCGCCGCGGGCCGAAGAGCGGGAAGCGGGATGGAAGACCGCTGCAAATGTAAGTATAACTTTCTCTCTCTCACTCTGTCTTTCTTTGTAGAAGGGGACTCTGCCTGCTATAATATGTAAAATGGGGACACTTGCCTGCAGTAACGTGTAAATGGGGATTATTGCCTGCCGTAATGTGTAAAATGGGGACTCTTGCCTGCCGTAATGTGTAAAATGGGGTCTCTTGCCTGCCGTAATGTGTAAAATGGGGTCTCTTGCCTGCCATAATGTGTAAAATGGGGATTTAATGTATCAAGGGCATTGCAGTGTGAGGCATAATATGGTGCTTGGGGCATTACTGTGTGGGGCTTAATATGGTAATTATTATTTTTTTTCCCTGTGGTGGCCATGATCTATTGGTGCAGGGTCAAAAACTGGGGTGTAAGGTAGTCTTTTCAGACGAGACCGCGCCCATTTCAGCGAGGGCATGCCCCTTTCTGGGAGCGCGCACAAATTTTTGTATATCTATATGGGGGGAAGGGGCGGGCGTCAAAGGAAACTTTCGCCCTGGGCGCCACAAGGTCTAGAACCGGCCCTGTCTGCTACAGTTTACTGTTCATGCAAAACTGCTTTTCCTCTTTTGCAAATATATTTTCTTACCTGCATAAGGAACATCCCCTTCTCTATCAGCATTAGGAGAGGGGACTTTTACATAAAAACCATAGGGGCAGAGGTGTAGCAAGGTGTCATGGTGCCTGCAGCAAGGTATGTTTCGGCGCCCCCCTCCCCTGTAATGAATTGGGGGCATGGCCACCTGGGCCGGTTCTAGACCTTGTGGCACCCAGGGCGAAAGTTTCCTTTGCCCCCCCCCCCCACACACACACACACACACACACCTAGGTGAAACATAGTGCGCGCCCAAGGCGCATGGCAAAAAAACGGAGCGTGGCTTCATAGGGAAGGGGCATGCCACAGTTATGCCCCCTGTAGTTATGTACCCAGTAGTTGTGCCCCCTGTAGCTGTGCCCAAAGTAGTTGTGCCCCCAGTAGTTGTGCCCCCTGTAGCTGTGCCAGTTGTAGATTTGCCCCCTGTAGTTGTGCCCTCAGTAGATTTGCCCCCTGCAGTTGTGCCCCCAGTAGTTGTGCCCCTGTAGCTGAGCCCCCTGTAGATTTGCTCCCTGTAGATTTGCCCCCAGTAGTTGTGCCCCCTGTAGCTGTGCCCTCAGTAGTTGTGCCCCCTGTAGCTGTGCCCCTGTAGATTTGCCCCGTTAGTTGTTGTGCCCCTGTAGCTGAGCCCCCTGTAGATTTGCACCCAGTAGTTGTGCCCCCTGTAAATGTGCCCCTGTAGCTGTGCCCTCAGTAGATTTGCCCCCAGTAGTTGTGCCCCCTGTAGATTTGCCCCCAGTAGTTGTGCACGGCAGCTGTGCCCTCAGTAGATTTGCCCCCAGTAGTTGTGCCCCCTGTAGCTGTGCCCCCTGTAGATTTGCCCCCAGTAGTTGTGCCCCTGTAGCTGTCCCCCCAGTAGATTTGCCCCCAGTAGTTGTGCCTCCTGTAGATTTGCCCCCTGTGGTTGCGCCCTCAGTAGATTTGCCCCCTGTAGATTTGTCCCCAGTAGTTGTGCCCTCTGCAGCTTTGCCCAGAGTAATTGTGCCCCCTGGTTTGTGCCCCGTGGTAGCGCCGCTTACACACACTAAAGAAAAACAAAAAAACAATACTCACCTGCGCCGCTCCTGCTTACCATTGCTGCTGCTCCGTCTCCGCAGTCCTGTGGAGTCTGGCCGCGTCTCCACCCGTCTGGCGTCTGACATCATGATGTCAGACGCCCGTGCACCACGGAGCGTGGAGGGGTGGAGGGGAGGAGGGAGGGAGGTAGAGAGCTGACGCTGCTCAGGTTCGCAGCTGTCAGTGACTGACAGCTGCGAGCTCCATGCGGCCAGGCGGAGGTTCCGGCGGAGTCGAGCTGCGGCACCCTGTACTGTCTTGGATGCCTGGAGCTCGAGCTCTACCGGAACCGCCCTGCCTACGCCCCTGCATAGGGGGGTATTCAATTGAGTATTCAGTATTCATCTAGCCGAAAAATCTGGACCCTGCTATTCAATGCCGGCTATTTTCGCCCAGCATTCCGACAATGCAGATTCAACTTGATAACAAGTCTAATCTGCATCAGCGGGAAAAACTGTCGAAAACAGCTGCGTTTTCGACAAAAACACGTGGATCGTTGTATAACTCGCAGATCCACGTGTTTTCCGACAGTGACGATTTTTTCGACGGTCGAAAAAACGGCACTTTCATTGAATAGGTCAAATAGGTCAAATAATATATTCGATCTCAAAACTGTCGTAAAGTGCTGTTTTTCCGACTGTCGGAAAAACTGGCACCAATTCAATACCCCCCATAGTGTTAAGCAGGATACACATTAGAGCGATGTCAGCACAATATGACGTTTTGTAACGACATATTGCCTACATCGCTCAGTGTGAATGGGAGGAATGCGCGCTCCCGTGGACGCTAGCGACGAATGCTTGGTTGGATGTGCTGCACGTCCAGCCAATGGCTGTCGCAGGAATCCTGTAGTGTGCTAATGAAGGACGGAACATGTTTGCTTCAAACTTTCATTAGCATTGCCCCAGTGTGTACACACAGTGGGAAATGTAATAGGGTGTGAGAATCAGAAAGTGAGAGATTTTGTGAGAGTTCTCCTGTTTTTTAAAGTGAAAATCATTTACATGGCAAAATCAACCTGGTTTTGCCTTGTAAATGATTGGCACTTTAAAAAAACCAGGAGAACTCTCACAAAATCTCTCATTTTCTAATTCTCACACCCTATTACTTTTCCCCCTAGATCTAGAGCTGGCGAGGATCTAGTGTGTACCCAGCATTAGATCTGTGATCTTCCCTCTGCTCTCAGAACCCAATAGGCCACTGATAGTATGGCTAGTTGCAGCAAGAGGCACAGTGATAGTTGCACCAATTGCGAGCAGCTAAGTATTTGCACCAAAAAAATGACAAAAGGGCCTAATCAACACCTGATCACAGCAACTAAATCTTTCTCTTATGGGCAAAACCATGTGCATTGCAGGTGGAGCAGATATAACATGTGCACTTGTGCAGAGAGAGTTAGATATGGGTTGGTTATTTTGTTACAGAAGTCTTTCATTTACATACCTCCCAACTGTCCCGATTTTCGCGGGACAGTCCCGTTTTTTGGGGACTGTCCCGCTGTCCCACTCGCGGGCCGCAGTGTCCCGCGGTGGGGGGTAGGCAGTTGGGAGGCTCTGTCTCTCGCTGCCCTGCTTAACAGAGCAGCGGTGAATAGAGAGGGGGCATGCCAGCAGCTCACAGAGCGCTGGGCATGCCCCTTCAGTGACGAAAACGGGGTAGTGGCTAGCGATCGCGGCCCTCCGCAAAGCCACGCCCCCTTGTCGTAGGCCACACCCCTTTTCGGGAGCGCGCGCCCGCGCGTGTGTCCCTCTTTACAGAAGGGAAAAGTTGGGAGGTATGCATTTATCAGTATTCAAATACACAAAACAGCAATAAAAACAAGATATATTAATATAGACTCCTGACTACAAATTGCAGAATACATTAGCCTGCACACCCCAGGCAAGAGGTGGCGAGATAGCTGAAATCTTACCTGTCATTGTGTATATATAAAAATATAAAAATCCACCACTTTCCTGACTGGGTCATGCTACATGGTATTGATCTCAGACCTCTGGGGGGATACGGTCGTTAGGTCGACACAGCTTAGGTCGACAGTCATTAGGTTGACCACTGAAGGTCGACATGCATTAGGTCGACATGGTCATTAGGTCGACATGTACTAGGTCGACAGGTCAAAAGGTCGACATGAGTTTTTCACATTTTTTTTTAATTTCTGAGATTTTTCGATACTTGACGATCCACGTGGACTACGATTAGAATGGTAACCTGCATGGCGAGGGAAGTGAGCCATGCGAGGGGACACGGTGCACTAATTGGGGTTCACCGTCACTTTACGAAGAAAACGACCCCAAAAACAGTCCAAAAACTCATGTTGACCTTTTCACCTGTCGACCTAGTACATGTCGACCTAGTGCATGTCGACCTAATGCCCATGTCGACCTTCCGTGGTCGACCTAATGGCTGTCGACCTAAGTTGAGTCGACCCAACGACCCATACCCCCTCTGGGAGGGGCAAACATCTGTCCAGTGTTAAAAATCTAATTAAAATTAGTAAAGGGGGCAAAGTTTTTATTTTGTGGATAGGGAGGAAAAATACCTGGACCTGGTGGTTATGTTGGGACCTACTCTGAGCATTAAGACATTACAATCTCCTTATTTTTTAATCTCTTCTAAGGGTAGACTATTCCACCCAGGGTAATCCTATGCAGTGCACCCAAGATGGCTGCCTCATCTGGTACCTGTGAGGGTGGAATTCACAACCCTTGGAAGTTGTTACCCAAAATGCCAACAACAATCCTGCATTATGCTTACTGTGTGCTCAAGGTTTTCTTTTTATGTCTGTTTTGTGGCTTGTCTATTGCTGTATTACTTAAATCTTCTGTATTATGTGCATTGTTTTTGATGTCTGTAAAGCGCCTTGAGTCCTGTTGGAGAAAGAGCGCTATATAAATAAAATTATTATTATTACTATTATTATTATTATTACTACCCGTCAGCGGTGAGTACCAGGTTGAGTCAACGTCACTTAGATGTGGGGTCTTAAATGAATGTCCGGGTCCCCCACCTAGAACGCTGGTGGTTTTCACTAAGCTGCCAAAGGTTTGGGCTACACCACTGGCGATTAAGTGGTTTACAAACGTCCGAACCAATGGAAAGTAACTCCGGGAGTGTTGGAGGTTAAATTGTCAGCAAAGTTTAACAGTTTTGTACTCGCCACTACACCAGCACTCCATTAAATTCCTCCTCAAGATGTTTATTTAAAGACAAGGAAAATAGTACATGGACTGCAGAAGAGGTTAAATACAAACTAGAGCAGCACTGTATTTGCTTTTACAGGCAGAGGCAGTAGTTAATCATGTTAGGGGAGATAAAATGTAAAATATATTTTATATTTTTTATGTTGTCATGGACTTGCAATATGCTCATATGATCCATTTTTTTTCATTTCAGTACTACATAAAGATTTACAATTTATAACCAGAATTCACTTACATTTTTGCTTTGGATTCCAGTGGTTGCTGGCATCCTAGATATTTCTCAGTGTTATTATCTACATCAATTTCATCCTGGTGGCTGTAGAGACATACACAACAGGGCAAATTACATTTTCAGTGGTGCAGACACTTAGAACAAGTTTTAATCTAAAGAATAAAAACATAAAAAACATATGGCTTAACAAGTCCACTTTTACATAGGACACAGGGCACGATTCAGACCTGATCGATGCTGTGCGTTTTCGCACAGCGGGTGATTATCGATAGACTGCGCGTGCGTTTGCACCGCAATTTGCACATGTGTCGCCAAACAACAGGCATCGCCGGACAGCGACAGGCTGGTCAGAAAATTTCAATCGCACAGTTATTCGCAAGCTGATTGACAGGAAGAGCCCGTTTTTTGCTTTGAGTGTCAGGAAAACGCAGGCATGCCCAAGCATATTAAGCGAGGGAATGTGACGTCAGCTCCGGACCCGTTCAGCCTGTTCTCATCGCACTGTAGGAGTAAGTCCTGGGCTGCGCTCAGACTGCACACAGTGGAAATATTATTCAATGGTTATTCGATGGTGAGTGTGGTGTGAATGGATTTGCAGCTGACCGCTGACTGAGGGATTTTTTGCAGCTCAGCGTACACATGCGATCGAACACTTGTATGGCAAATATACACTCCCCTTGGGCGGCAACTATCTGAACGCAGGACAACAAATTTAGCAGCCCAGAGATCAGGTCTGAATCACCCCACAAGTCTCTGCAACCGAATTGCCCACTCATAGAATTAAATTGCAACTTCAAAAAGGAAATAATTGATAGCAGCAAAAAAATCAATTAATTCACTCCTTCTTAATGTGATTGCTAAATAAAAAGAGTAAATAAAGGACCAAGTACTGTATTTGTTTACCAGGATAAACTATTCATATTGGGAGCATGACATATAAAACTTAAGGTCTATTAAGCCTCTTAACTACTGAAACCAATATGCGACTATATAAAGAACTGGGTTTGCCAATGTAATTCCATTCTCCTTTACTGGGGGGGGGGGAGGGGCACATCCCTTTGTAAAAACTGGGGCCTGTGTAAATGCTGTGCCGCTTAAGAGGCACAGTCAACCTATCTTGGAGGTATTGCTGTGTCGAAGTCAAAAATATTACATAGAAAGAACATACAAACTACACACATTATGAGTCGCTATACTTGCAAATACGCGCAGCGAGCACAGCAATATATGGTAACACACGCATTTACACGGACATGCCACAGAGATGGATTCGACACTTATTTCATACAGTACATAATTATAATACTATCAAGCGCTAGACATCATGATGATTTAAAATTATATAATGAAGTAATGTCATGTATGTGTATTATTTGAACGAAACCAGATACACCTGTCATATTTGGTATTTAAGCAAGCAGATTAATGTGTAGATTCATTTGATACTTGTTATTAAGTTGTAGGACATTGCAACAAATAATTATGATTAAATGTATAAAAGCTCAAATCACTTTTATTAGAACAATAGATATTCCAAACAGGTAGTGGACAGGAAGCTCAGGCCAGCCCCTTTGGACGTCCCCAAGGCTGAACCTGTTTAGCATATACAAAGAGACTAGTGACTCATCATGAATGAGTAAGTTCCCTCCCCAAAAACTAGATAACACATTGCTGATCACACAGGAGGTCAGTTGCTGTGTTTTGGACTAGACGATGATGGAGTTATTGCCAGATCAGTTCCTGTATTTATTTGCTGAGAGAGAGAGAGATATTAAAAGGAGGATGCATTGAAAGATATGGTAATTGTATCGCTGGCCTGTAACTGTAACTGTATGTAACTGTATGTAACTGTATGTTTTAACTGCTTACTGTGTGAGTGTAACCATGTAACTATAGGTATACTGTACATTGTAATATATATTGAATCCATATCCTTTTAATAACAAATATATACATCAATGAGCTTTGGAACTCAGATAATGTGTGGGTGTATTGTTTTCTCTTATGGGATGCAGTGTTTTGCGATATATAGCGCACATTCATGGGATATGGTAATAAGATGCGCCTGGCGTCTGCAGTATATATTAGAGCGGGCATTTTAAATATTTGTGAGAAAGCAATTTGGCATTCACAGATGAGGGCTCTTACGGGATATCAGGGTCTTAATGATGCACTGTACATTACAAACGCAGCTGTAATCGACCGGCTCCGATGGACGCATCGCGCCGCTGATGAAAATAACATCCACGTGTATTGTTGTGTTATCAGTAAGCCAATGATATGAAATTTCAAAGGACAATGCATTTCTCATAATATTTAAGATGCTAAAATGTATTTTTATTGTTGCAAAACAAAGTTCAAATAAGTCATATTGTGTTTGATTCAGATTGGATTGTTTATCTGTTAGGTAGGGTTAAAGGTACATTTAGAAGTTGCTGCATAGCCTTGATATAGTTTATTTTTTAACTCAGGCCTAAAATAACTTCAGGTGCTTGTATAATGTGTGATTTCTTTGTGACAAAGGAAGCCGCATGGTCTGTCCTCCATTTTGGACTAACCACATGGCCTGTCTACCATTTTGTGTAAACCTCATGGATGTGGAAGGGGGAGGAGCAGTGACCATTTTAGGAAGGTCATTTTCTAAATAGCTGATTTTCAGTCTGCTCAGAAAAATCAGTTTCCTTGGTCACATCAAACACCATTTATGAGTTACCAATGCATTTATTTAACCCATGCCATAGTCAATTACAAATAGTTTCAATTGGGCCTAGTGAGAGTAGATGGTAAGATAAATGCTTGGCTTGGTTAAAAAAAAATATTTGCACACAGATAGAAAAAGGAAAGAAAGGGTTTTGGGTTTTTTTTTTCTCTTTTTCCTTCCAAGACTTGTAGAATCTGCTTACTAGGGAAGATAGCCTTTGAAATGCAAATTAACCTGTGTAACTGCTTTTTTTTTAGCAGGGAAAAGCAAATAGCTTTGATATGCAAATAAGAGGTAAGGTGTCTCATAGGAGACCAGTGAATGGTACATATATATAATATTATAATAAGTATGTGTATATTTATATCAGTGTATGTTCTGCAAGATAGTTATCCAATCTGAATCATATCATTTAAATTATTGATTATTGCTAGAGTCATTATAGATCTGTGTGAAATAGGATATATTTGTTGCTATATAGGTAAATTTGAAATAACAGTATTTTAAGGAAGTGTAAAGACACAAACGCAGGTCTGCATAAAAGTTTATACAGAACAAGTTGTGTCTAGTGGGCAATAGTAATTAGTATTGTTCACATTTATAGAGCTGTGTGATTTGTTTTATTGCGGACGCAGGGTTTTGTACACGTGTCTCGGACAAAGTAAAGGACTGCGCACGCAGCGTAAGAGACACGCATGGTCGCGTGTTTACGCAAAGTGCGTAAGAATGTGGGCGCTAACTACAAATTACACAATAGTGTCGTTTAGTTCAAAGGTGGGATAGTAGACCTTTAATACAATAGTACAAAACTACTCGGTTTCTAAAGCAGATTAGTATAAAACTTTTGTTTAAACTGTATTGCCTCTGGGGTAAAGCTGCCTATCTGAATGAATTGAAATTTCTGTACAGAAAAAAACAAACAAAGTGTATTTGAGTGAGCGAACGTAGGAGTGAGTGGATATTGAACCCAGGGAATTTGGGATCCCGTAGTGTGGTACATCAAGAAAGTGGAGGCTTGGTGGCGTGAGGCGGCTGACTCACGTTAATAAGGTTTAATACGCAAATCGTGAGGAGATTTGCAGAGGAGCGTAATAGGGAATTGTGCATTGTGTAGTATTGAAGTAAAAAGGTTTTTTGTTACGCTCCGAGCTGAGGGTCACAGTTTGTACATTGACCCGTGGTTGTATGGCAGATAGGTAACAAGTACCTATACGCCGTGCGATTGGACCGCGCGTTTGTGGGTGTGATAGATAGTGCAACTTGATACCCTTTTTACGAGCTTTTTGCGTAGAATTGCGATATCATTAGTGCTGTATAGAGCATACGCAAGTGTGATTTGTGTATAAGTGTATAGGGAGTTTTCGCTGGTCTCTCTCAGGAAAATCTCCAGCGGCGGATATTTACTGGAAAAGGTAAGTCACTCCTAACACTTCCAGTAAATAGAAACCAATAGGGCCTCACTGGGTACGCGGTGTTCACTATTGGAGTGAGTCGTGGTACTCAGCAGAGAAGGAGCGAGTGAAAGCGCTAGGTGTCTTTCACCATCTATCTGCGGTGTGCATTGGGGATTGCGTTTACTGGCAAAAAGTCCGCGAAAGGATCCAATTGCACAAGCAGTGGGCGTTTGGTAGCTAGGGTTCAGGCTGAAGAAGAGTTGGGACCGAGAAGGTCAGACTCGGGACCGAGAAGGTCAGAATTGCAACCGAGAGGGTCAGCAAGGTTTATTATGTGTGAAAAGTATGGTTCACACACGGAGGCTTTTTGCAATGAATGGTTATGTATGACTGACAAAGATAGGGTACCATTCCCTAAGGTGGGAAGCTTTGAACCAGAGGTATTGCAGAACTTAAGGATAAGAATATGTCTGATAAAATCCCGAAAACAAAGGGTCAGACATACAAAGTGTTTAAACCTGTGGCAGCAAGAGGGGTTGGTGAGTTTGATCCTAAGGTATTGCAGGTGGTATGTCTAACCAAAGTCATATAAGACAAGAATGGAAATATAAGAACTGTTTGAACTTGTAGCATCAATAAACAAGTAGGAAGAAAAAAGAGAATGCAAGTACACCGCCTTATGTAGATGTGGAAGCAGTTACGGCCAGCATACAAACTATAGAAAATAATAAAAATATGAAAAATATGACTGTAACCTATTGTTATGCACACCAGTGCCTGCAGGAATGTACTGGTGTTTGAACTGTTATACACACCAGTGCCTGCAGGAATGTACTGGTGTCTGAACAGAGAGGGATGCAAAACAAATGAACTCACAGACAGACTGGGAAATATGACATAACGTACACAGAAGGTGATAGGGTAACAAAACCAACACAGAGTGAACAGAGAAGCCCAGAGGCTAAGAAACTGGGTGTCTCCCTAGTATTAGAAATGCTCAGATGGAAAAAGCAAGATGTTGTGTTTTAATACGTAGAGAACCCGAAATGCTGTTGCTAAGGGCAACAGCAAAACCCTAAAGGGTTACCAACGGGTGTGGCAGTAAACTCCTTGGTCAGAGATGGAATAATAGACACAAGGAGAGTCTCCACAATCCTAATTCTCACTTGCAGGGCCCAGGTTCAGCTTACTGCCACTAAACTGACACATGGACGCCCTGCACAGTGAGAGAGGATTATGCAGGCAGGTCTGAAAGTACAGCCACAAACCTGCTGGGTTCACAGAATAGCAAAAGAACCTCAGCAGGCTAAACGACTGACTCCAGTCTTACTGCTAGGTCTGGATTGGCAGAGTGTAGTACCAAATGCCCAGGCCTATTTGCAGTAAGCAACAACAAAATACAAAGCTACACAGTACTGGCTAACTTTCAGGAACTGACTAACCAACAAAGATTCAGCAGCATCTGCTTAACCTGAGAAGAGGCCTTATAAAGCAGGTGCTGTCCACGCCCCCCTCAGACCTCACAGACTGTGAGCACAAAAACCAGCACCGGATCCCATGCCTGTAACCACTGCACAGCAAAAGACCCGAACAGGAGTATCAGCTGCGCTCAGGTTACTCCGCTAGCACTTGTCTCCTGGTTGCCATGACGACGTGGCAGCACAGGGCAGGAGACCCTAACAGTACCCCCCCTCTGACGAGGGGTCAAAGAACCCCTACCACCGGGTTTATCGGGGAACTGCGAGAAGAAAGAGCGTATCAGTCTGGGGGCATGAAGATCACAACTGCGCACCCACGACCGCTCCTCCGGGCCATACCCCTTCCAGTGCACCAAAAATGACAGCCGACCCCGAACCATCTTGGAGTCAAGAATCCTTTCAACAACAAACTCCCTCTGGCCACGTATCAGAAGAGGGGAAGGTCTTCCTCTGGAAGAAGGATTACTAATCGCCCGTTTTAAAAGGGAACAATGAAATGTTTTATTGATACCCAAAGAACGGGGCAGATCTAACTGAAATGCCACCGGATTGATAACCCTGGTGATCTTATAAGGGCCGATGAACCGGGGGCCTAACTTATGAGATGGCTGTTTCAACTTCAAATTCTTGGTAGACAACCAGACGAAGTCTCCTAATTTGAAGCTGCAGGGTCTTTTCCGCTTATCAAAAACCCTTTTGGTCACTAATGACACAGACACAAGGGCTTTCTTCACTTTCCTCCAAATACCTCTAAGGACCGAAACGACAGAGGAACCACCAGGCGTGGAGTCCAGGGGGTCAAAAGAATTGGCCTTAGGATGATGCCCATACACACAAAGGAAGGGAGAGATCCCTGTAGCAGAGTGAGCCGCGTTGTTATAGGCAAACTCCGCCATTGACAGATGAGCAACCCAGTCAGTCTGACACTTGGAGACATAACACCTGAGGAACTGCTCCAAGGTCTGGTTCACCCTTTCAGTCTGCCCATTAGACTGCGGATGGTAGCCTGACGACAAGCTGACAGAAATCTGGAGATCGGAACAAAATGCTCTCCAGAATTTGGCCACAAACTGGGATCCGCGGTCAGAGACCACATCAAGTGGCAACCCGTGGAGGCGCACAACATGCAGCATAAATAATTCAGACAGGCGTCTGGCCGATGGCAGCCCAACCAGTGGAACGAAGTGCGCCATCTTCGAAAACCTGTCAACGACAACCCAGATGGCTGTCATCCCAGAGGATTTGGGCAAGTCCACAACAAAATCCATTGAAATGTGGGTCCATGGCTTAGATGGAATAGAGAGTGGATGTAATGGGCCAACAGGAACCCCTCTAGGAGTCTTATTTCGGGCACAGATGTCACATGCCCGAACCCACTGATCCACATCCTTAGCCACCGAGGGCCACCACACCGCCCTAGATAGCAACTCCCGAGTTCTGGCAATACCCGGGTGACCTGCCGACTTCTTGGCATGGAATTCCAGGAACACTCGCTGTCTTAACCTAGGAGGCACAAACAAAAGACCTACCGGAAGGTCTGGAGGAGCCTGCTCCTGTGCTCTAAGGACTAATGATAAGAGGTCCTGGGTAATGCCCACTTTAATACATGATGGGGACACAATGGGCAACGGCTCCTCGGTGGTCTCCTGGATTGGAGCAAAACTCTGCGAGAGCGCATCAGCCTTGATGTTTTTTGACCCAGGGCGATATGTTATCAAAAAATTAAAGCGAGCAAAAAACAAAGCCCATCGTGCCTGCCTGGCATTGAGACGCTTCGCTGACTCTAAATATGCCAAATTCTTATGGTCGGTGAGAATTGAGACCACAAACTTAGCCCCCTCAAGCCAGTGTCTCCACTCCTCGAGTGCATCCTTAATAGCTAACAATTCCCGGTTACCCACGTCATAATTCATCTCGGCAGGCGAAAATTTACGGGAAAAGTAAGCACAGGGATGAAGGCGATTATCAGACACTCCCATCTGAGAGAGCACTGCCCCAATACCCATCTCAGAGGCATCCACCTCCACCACAAAAGGACGCTCTGGATCTGGGTGTCGCAGCACCTTGGCCGAGACAAATGCCCTTTTGAGACGGGCAAAAGCCGCTTTGGCCTCACGAGACCAGTGAGCAACATCCGCCCCTTTCTTAGTGAGTGCCACCAAGGGCGCCACTATAGACGAAAATCCAGCGATAAATCGTCTATAAAAATTTGCAAAGCCCAGGAAACGCTGAAGCGCCTTCAAACTAGTGGGCTGCACCCAATCCAGGACTGCCTGTACCTTGGAACCCTCCATTTGGAAACCTTCTGGGGAGATAATATATCCTAGAAATGCGATTTGCTGAACTTCAAATTCGCACTTCTCCAGCTTCGCCCCAAGCCGGTGGTCTCTGAGTTTCTGGAGGACTAAGCGTACATGCTTCCGATGTTCCTCCAGGGAATGGGAGAAGATTAGTATGTCATCTAAGTATACAACTAAGAATCTATCCAAATATTCCCTGAGCACATCGTTCATGAAATCCTGGAAGACTGCCGGGGCATTACAGAGCCCAAAAGGCATCACCAAATATTCATAATGCCCTGAGTGGGTATTAAAGGCAGTCTTCCATTCATCCCCCTCTCTTATTCGGATTAGATTGTACGCACCGCGTAGGTCAATCTTAGAAAAAATGGTGGCAGTACGAAGCTGGTCAAACAAGACCGAAATGAGAGGCAGTGGGTATGAGTTTTTAATCGTGATACGGTTCAATTCCCTGAAGTCGATGCAGGGTCGCAATGAACCGTCCTTTTTACCCACGAAGAAGAACCCCGACCCAACTGGAGACTGTGAAGGTCTGATAAATCCTTTAGCCAAGTTCTCCTGAATGTACTCTGCCATAGCCTGAGTCTCAGGACGTGACAGGGAGTACAACCTGCTCTTGGGAAGCTTAGCATTCGGCAACAAATCAATGGCACAGTCATAGGGGCGATGGGGAGGTAGTACCTCTGCAACTTTTTTGGAGAACACGTCCGCAAAATCTGCATAACACCCTCGCAATCCTGGCAAACTTAGCTGCGAGAGCCTGACTGGAAGGCTCAAGCAACTCCTGAAACAATCAGTACCCCAACTAAGAATCTCCCCAGAGACCCAGTCAAATTGAGGATTGTGGGCCCTTAACCAGGGTAACCCCAACACCAATGGGGCAAAAGTACAGACAGTCACATAAAAGGACAATTTTTCAGAGTGTGTGGCTCCAATAAACAAAGAAATCTGGCTAGTGCAAGAGGTAATTTTACCCTGGGATAATGGTTCCCCGTTTAACCCACAAATCTCAATTTCCGACGCCAAGGGTACTAAGGAAACATAGTGTTTCAGGGCGAATTGGCGGTCCATAAAAACCCCGTCGGCCCCACTGTCCACAAAGGCCTCAGTCTTGACAGTTTGACCGAGGATCTTCAAGGTCACCGGAATGATAAAAGTCTTCTTGGGAAATTCTGACTTCTGGCCTGACAGGATATTTCCCATCACCCTCAGGCCCTGAAGTTTTCCGGCTTTTCTGGGCATGATACTACCACATGACCCTTATTCCCACAGTACAAACACAACCCCTGCTGTCTCCTCCGCGTCTTCTCACGCGAGGAGAGGCGGGTAGCCCCAATCCGCATAGGCTCCTCGGAAAATTCCTCAGAGTCTGAGGTTCCCTTGGGAAAGAAGGAAACCTCGGTCTCCCTTTCAAGCCTACGCTCTCTCAGCCGTCTATCCACCCGGATGGATAACTGCATGAGCTGATCCAAGCTATCAGGCAAGAGATATTGTACCAGTTGGTCTTTTATCTGGTTAGAAAGACCTCTTCGGTACTGGTGTCTCAGGGCTGGGTCATTCCACTGGGTATCATGGGCCAACCTCCGAAACTCCGTACAGTAAACCTCAACTGGCCTTCGCCCTTGCTTAAGGATCGAAATCTGAGCCTCGGCTGAGGCCGTCTTGTCAGGGTCATCATACAACATGCCCAGTGCCGTAAAAAAAGCATCAACACTTTTAAGCGACGGACAGTCAGGCTGCAACCCATATGCCCAGACCTGTGGGTCTCCTTGTAGCAAGGAAATCACTATGCCCACTCGCTGAATCTCTGACCCAGAAGACTGAGGCCTAAGCTGGAAATATAACTTGCAGCTCTCCTTGAAACAAAAGAACTGCGAGCGATCTCCAGAAAAACGATCCGGAAGATTTACTTTCGGCTCCTTAACCCCTGAAGGTGCTGCTGCTGCGGGATCTCCGCCAGCGGCCTGGGAGGTGTGCATTTTAATGGACAAATCATTAAATTGACGAGTCAGGACCTGCACCTGATCGACCACCTGTTGCAACGTATTTTGAGGGGTATGCTCCATATTCCCACAAAATTTCAACAGGAGTATTGGGCTGCTGAATATGTTATGCACACCAGTGCCTGCAGGAATGTACTGGTGTTTGAACTGTTATACACACCAGTGCCTGCAGGAATGTACTGGTGTCTGAACAGAGAGGGATGCAAAACAAATGAACTCACAGACAGACTGGGAAATATGACATAACGTACACAGAAGGTGATAGGGTAACAAAACCAACACAGAGTGAACAGAGAAGCCCAGAGGCTAAGAAACTGGGTGTCTCCCTAGTATTAGAAATGCTCAGATGGAAAAAGCAAGATGTTGTGTTTTAATACGTAGAGAACCCGAAATGCTGTTGCTAAGGGCAACAGCAAAACCCTAAAGGGTTACCAACGGGTGTGGCAGTAAACTCCTTGGTCAGAGATGGAATAATAGACACAAGGAGAGTCTCCACAATCCTAATTCTCACTTGCAGGGCCCAGGTTCAGCTTACTGCCACTAAACTGACACATGGACGCCCTGCACAGTGAGAGAGGATTATGCCGGCAGGTCTGAAAGTACAGCCACAAACCTGCTGGGTTCACAGAATAGCAAAAGAACCTCAGCAGGCTAAACGACTGACTCCAGTCTTACTGCTAGGTCTGGATTGGCAGAGTGTAGTACCAAATGCCCAGGCCTATTTGCAGTAAGCAACAACAAAATACAAAGCTACACAGTACTGGCTAACTTTCAGGAACTGACTAACCAACAAAGATTCAGCAGCATCTGCTTAACCTGAGAAGAGGCCTTATAAAGCAGGTGCTGTCCACGCCCCCCTCAGACCTCACAGACTGTGAGCACAAAAACCAGCACCGGATCCCATGCCTGTAACCACTGCACAGCAAAAGACCCGAACCGGAGTATCAGCTGCGCTCAGGTTACTCCGCTAGCACTTGTCTCCCGGTTGCCATGACGACGTGGCAGCACAGGGCAGGAGACCCTAACACCTATATATGTACTAATGAATGTTGAAGTTTTATTTAGGAGGAGAAGGTGACCTGATTGTTTTCAGCCATTTCTCATGTACCCAGAGGAGTATCCAACCGGTAAAAGAAGAGCAGTAGCCTGTGGGGGAAGTGGCTGAGACCAGTGGAACAGGTAAGTATGGTATCATTCGTGTACATATATAGTAAAACCCAAAAATAAAACAAAAAAAATCAAGAAAGTAACGTCAGAAATGGAGAAAAACCTGTCCGCACATTAGTATTTGCCAGTAGGAAAGCGGACAGAGACAAGGTAATCCCCGGGTAATTCTTTCAGTTACCATATAAGAAGTATTCATTCCTAGTAATGCACCTAGTAAAGATGAGCTCGGAAATGTTTGTTGGACCATGTACAGACCCTTAATACGGGATGAGAAGGATTGAATGAATACTTCGCATGACCTAGAAGCTTGTTAAACTTTTTTTTGTTTTTGTCTCTTGCAGAAATAGAAAACTCTCCATCTGGATAAGATCACTGGTAAACACTAATTCAGCAAATGGGAGATGTCTGTCTCCGTGCAAATGGACGGGCTCAATAAGGCATTGAGTGTCAGGGTGCAGACTTCTTTGCAAAATTGGAAAGGGGTCACAGTAGCTAATCTTAGATAGTGTGCTATTGAACATCACAAGAATAGTGCTAGACGCAGAGAACAACAGGTGGAGAGGTTGAGGACGGTAAGTATACTGGAACATACAGGAAAGACCCATCAGTCCAAACCCCAGATCACTAATGGTCAATAATATGTTACACTTGTAGGAAGGAAGGGCATTTTGCCAGAGATTGTAGGAGTAGTAGGACACATAGTCAATATAGATCCCCTAGACAGAAAACACAAGCCACATTATTAAACACATAGACGGGACCAAGGGACATATAGTAAGGAATCATAAGCCATATAGAAAACACAGATTCGGCTAATGGGAAGAACAAAATAAATGCAACATTACCCTTTGACAAAACTTGCTGGGGTTAAGATGGGGCCTCTAAACTTTTGCTTCTTTTTCCTAGCAGAAATGGCCCCTGATTAACTTAATTTTGTTAGATATGATATACATATACTATGCTCCCGCTCAGGAAGTACAAAGTATGTTAGACACCCACGAAGACTAATGTCGCATTCTACTGTTCTAGATGCATGTCCATCACAGGTAGAGGAAATTATCTCACAGATACCGGGTTCCCTATGAACTTAGGATGGACAGGACACTGGATTGATGGCTGGGATAGTCCCAATAGCGATACGACAAACACAGAATTTTTTTTAAGAGGAGTAGACTAAGTAGAGAATCACTTCCCCGTAGTGCCCAATCCAGTTGTCAAATTTTTATAAAATCTTCTTCACCTCTACAAACTCATCTGTCACCAACCTCTATTCTGTTTCTCTACAGTTTCCTCTTCATCTTTTGCGTTCACACAGGGTAGTACAATACATGGACCCAATTACAGTTCAAACTCCACATGCCTAGGTCCTTTAGAGTTCTGCCCGAACCCAGTATATCTCAACAGCACGATGACACCAGTATTACTGCAGTGTGCCTTGTCATGCACAAAGGGTGGAGAATGGGAATACTGGTGAAGGGAAATTTTGTATAGACACTAATATGCCTGTTGGTGAATGGCAAACCTGACATTTTCTTTTTCATTTTCTTCTTCTTTCTCTCCTCTAGAGATGTTTTTTTTTTCTTTTCTTTTTTTTGTTTTGAGTTATGCTCATGGTACTCTATATTGCAAACACACGATAGTTAAATTAAGATACAAAAATTTGTGTTCCCTACAGGAAAAGGCAGTCTGGAGGACAAAGGGGTATGGCCAGGAGTCCTCATGACTGTGGACAGGTGGACACGGTAAGCCAGTAGCCCCCAGAGCATACCTTCCAAGTCTAGCTGAGGTGGCACACGGTCTGACTCATCTAGGCAAAGAGGGTATGTGCAGGCTAATGAGAGCCTACTGGTGTGCGCCAGGATTCTATTCTCATGCAGGTAAGAGAGCAATGACCTGTCTTGCTTGCTTGAGGAAGAATATTGGTAAAGCAATACCAACAGAGCCATCCCATATCCCTCCAGCAGATGGATCTTTTCAGGAACACCCTTTAGGAATTATTGTTATGTATTGGTGTGCACTGATGTTTTCTCAAACTGGGTAGAGGCATTTTCAGCCGCCACGGATGCTGCTGTGTTTACCGGGGGGAAAAAATTGCGCAGAAATTTGTGTGTAGATAATGGTACCCCTAGAGGTAGGAGCAAAGCTTGAAATTGTACTATTGTGATCATAGATACTGCCACTAGTATTATGTAGCTTCGGAACCACTCCCAGATCTTCACTGAACGAATCACCCTCTTCGAAATTTGTTTTTTTGTTTTGTTTTGGTATTTGTGTTCTTTTGTTGTTTTTGGAAGACAACCTCATGTCTTGATTGATCCGCACAATGATCAGAGATGCACCAATAAGGTGACAGTACAGTACCTTATTGAGATGAGCCAGCATTTGAGAACTTGACAAAAGAACTTGAAACTGTTGATTGCTGGTATGCCAAATGCTAACTGTCTTGATTGTGAACCAAGAGACTGTGTGATTGTTCTTACACTCAGGTTGCCTAATAGACAGGTGGGAAGGACCATACCAAGTTTTGTTGACAGCAATATCCCAGTGAAAGTAGCTGAGAGAGAGACTTGGGTCCACGATTCCCATTGCAGGAAAGTCGGTAGTCCGGAAGGAACTCGTAAATGGAGTGAGATCGCAAAAGTATCACCAGAGACTCTGTTCCGTGAAGACTGAGAGGCGGCACTGTTGAACACTACCTGAGCGTACTAAAGGACTGCAGAAAGACCAGTCATTGTAATTGATTTGTTATGAACAAGAGTTGTTTTGTTCTATTTCTCTTTTCTCTCTTTCCCGCTGACAAACATTTTTTTTCAGGATATTCTATTTTTGCGAGGTTTTTTTATGAGGAGTCGATTGTGGGACTGGAACTGGTTCTGGAGGAAGGAGTGATTTCCTTATAGGATACCAGGATTAGCCGATCAGTTTGTTAAAATCAGAGAAAAATCAAAGGTCTAGTAGTTATGGAGTTCAGAGGTAATCAGGAACAATCAGACAATGGCTATTCACACATTGCAGATAAAGAGCTCATTAATATATGTGGAAGAAAGGTTTATGAGTGGCTCTCCCCGAACTCCGAAGGTTTATGTTATTTAGGAAGGACACTACTTATAACCCTTGTTCAATGATTAAACAGACCTAGCATACGTTCCAGAAATGGAAAGAATGTTCAGAAAATGATAGGAATATGTAGATCATGAAAATTTTATATGTCACTGTCACGATTTCTTTGTGTCTTCTTCATCTACCCAGTGTTATGATTCCAGTACTTCTGACCAGAGGAGATCTTATGACAGAGGCCAGAGTACTGGAAGGAAATGCTGGTTACGGGAGCGGGAAAGCCTAGTAACCCCTGGCGCCCTAACTCCGTTGTCTCGCCCGTGTAATCAGAAATCCCCTGCGAGACTATGGTTGCTTGAGCCCATGGCAGCCGCGTTTGAAGGGCGGATTATGTCTGCCCAACTCCGATGCCCCCTCAGGTCTTAATGGGAGACAAAGGGAAATCCGAGACAGGGTGATAACAAGGGGCCCTCTGACTAAGCAACCAGGCCAGGGGCTACAAGCTAACTAACTTAAACCAGAAGTATGTGCGGACAAACCGCCAGGGAAAAGGACAACCAAAAATCCACTAATCCGTTACTCCTATCCAGCACCGCTGGATACCAGAGTGGACTTGTGGGAGCGGAATCCTCCGCAAAAAGCTCCGAAACACAATATAACCAAATAATAAATAGTAAGCGGTCAAGCCGCAACACACGGCTACGCCGCGACTCACGAACACCACAGGATGTTAAAGGTGCTCGGTCTGGACTCCAGGAAAAGATGACAACTTCCGAGTACTGGATCACTGAGGACAGGAACGACCGGATAGAACAGGACTGGAAAACTCTCTGCAACTGACACAGCAAACAGGAAGCTATTACCGGCGTCTGTGAGAAGTCCTGAGAGTGCCTTTAAATGGGAGCCCTCCAATCAGGAGCCAGACAGGGCTAATTACAACATGCCGTGCAGCTGCATGCTGCACGGCCAGGAACCAGTGAGGTGATTAACTTAGACCCAGCAACGGGGAACGCGGTCCGACAGTGGCGTCCCCGTTGCTAGGGTCTGTGCGGCTCCGTGCGCCCGGCGTCTAGCGTTGCTAGGGAGCCGGCGGCTGTCCGCATGCGGCGTCCCTAGTTGCTAGGCACCGGGCCGCACTGACGAGCGGACCCTCGGCGCCTAACAGTACCCCCCCCTTGAGGAGGGGTCAAGGAACCCCTAAGGCCAGGTTTCTGAGGAAATTCTCGAAAAAATGCCCTCTTGAGCCTCGGGGCATGGAGATCCTTATCCAGGACCCAAGACCTTTCTTCTGGACCATAACCTCTCCAATGTACCAGAAAATAAAGCCGACCCCGGGACAACTTGGAATCGAGAACCTTCTCCACCAAGAACTCCTGCTGACCCTGTACATCTACTGGTGATTTCCCCTGAGAGACCTTTCGAGGAAATCTACTGGAAGAAACGTATGGTTTCAACAAGGAGCAATGGAACGTATTTCCGATCCGGAGAGTTCTTGGTAAACGTAACCGGAAAGCAACTGGATTGATTTTTTTTATAATATGAAATGGTCCAATAAATTTGGGGCCCAATCTGGCTGAGGTTTGTCGAAGTTTAATGTTGCGAGTCGACAACCATACCCTATCTCCTACTTTAAAAGTGCAAGGCCGCCGGAGCCTGTCAGAAATTTTTTTCTCCCGAAATGCCGCTTTTCTGAGAGCAAGATGCACTTTTCTCCAAATGAGTCTGAGATGAGAGGTCAAGGTCAGCGAGGAGACAGAGGAATGTTGAAAAAAGGAATTAGCCCTGGGGTGAAAACCGAAAACTGTAAAAAATGGAGACACATTGGAGGAGGAATGACAGGCATTGTTGTAAGCAAACTCCGCCAAAGGAAGAAACTCGGACCAATCATTTTGGAGTTTGGCCGAGTACAAACGCAAATACTGTTTTAATGATTGATTAACTCGCTCAGTCTGCCCGTTGGATTGGGGATGGTAGCCGGACGTTAAAGACAATTTCATCTTTAATGAGGCACAAAAAGACTTCCAAAATTGTGCAATGAATTGTGGACCCCGATCAGAAACAATATCAGTGGGTAATCCATGGAGTCTGAAAACATGGCGGAGGAACAAAACTGCCAATCCCTGGGCAGATGGCAGTCGGGGAAGAGCAATGAAATGGGCCATCTTGCTAAAACGGTCCACTACTACCCATATGACTCGGCATCCGGCTGACAGAGGGAGGTCTACCACAAAATCCATGGAAATATGAGACCATGGCCTGAGAGGAACATTTAAGGGCATACGTTGACCGATAGGCAAGGAACGGGGAACTTTATGCTGTGCACAGACTTGACAAGAAAAAACAAACTCCTTAATGTCTTTGGAAAGACCAGGCCACCATACTGAGCGGGAGACTAATTCCAAAGTCTTAGAGATCCCCGGATGCCCGGCAACTTTGCTATCATGAAACTCAGTCAAAACAGTTGCTCTAAAAAACTCAGGGACATAAAGACGACCAGCAGGAGTATTTCCAGGAGCTTGATGTTGAAGCTGCTTTAACTGGGTGAACAAATCTTGTGTGAGACCTGCCCGAATGACTGAAGACGGAAGTATGGGAGTAACAGGACTGTTATCATGAACTGGAAGAAAACTGCGTGACAGGGCATCCGCCTTAGTATTCTTGGAACCTGGCCTGAAGGTGATAAAAAACTTGAAACGAGTAAAAAATAAAGCCCAACGAGCCTGCCGGGCATTCAGCCGTTTAGCTGATTCGATGTACTGAAGATTTTTGTGATCAGTCAAAACTGAAATGGTATGTGTTGCTCCCTCAAGCCAATGCCTCCACTCCTCGAAAGCCCATTTAATAGCCAGTAATTCCCGGTTACCAACATCGTAGTTGGATTCAGCAGAAGAGAATTTCCTGGACATAAAGGCACAAGGATGTAATTCTAGAGAGTCCGGATCCTTCTGAGACAGGATAGCCCCTACTCCAACCTCCGAGGCATCAACCTCAACAATGAAAGGCAATTCTGGGTTGGGATGTCTGAGGACTAGGGCTGAGATGAAGGCTTGTTTCAAGGCCTGAAAAGATACTTCAGCTTCACGTGACCAGTTGGTTGGATCCGCTCCCTTCTTAGTCAGTGCCACAATGGGAGCAACCAGGTCGGAAAAAGAATGAATAAATCTTCTATAATAATTCGCAAACCCTAAAAAGCGCTGAATTGCTTTTAAGTTGGTGGGTTGCGCCCAACTAAGGATGGCTTGGAGCTTCTTTGGTTCCATACAGAATCCCCGAGGGGAAATAATGTACCCTAAAAAGGATACCTCCGTGACATGAAATTCACACTTCTCCAGCTTGGCATATAGGTGATTTTCACGTAATTTTTGAAGAACCTGACGCACCTGGGTAACATGTTGTTCAATAGAGTCAGAATAGATCAAGATATCGTCTAATTAGACGACTACGAATCTTCCAAGAAAATCACGGAGCACATCGTTAATGAGATCCTGGAAAACTGCCGGAGCGTTAGACAGGCCGAATGGCATAACCAGATACTCGTAGTGACCCGATTGAGTACTGAATGCCGTTTTCCACTCATCTCCTGACTTGATTCGGATGAGGTTATACGCTCCTCTCAGGTCAATCTTAGAAAAAATCACAGCCGAACGTAGCTGATCAAAGAGGACAGAAATCAGTGGCAAAGGGTAAGTATTTTTTACTGAGATCTTATTCAAGGCTCTAAAGTCAATGCAGGGTCTGAGTGATCCATCTTTCTTCTCCACAAAGAAGAAGCCTGCACTTAAAGGGGATTTAGATGGCCTGATAAATCCTTTCCCTAGGCTCTCTTTAACATACTCATTCATGGCCACAGTTTCTGGTCCGGACAATGCATATAACCTTCCCTTTGGCAATGTGGCACCAGGAATTAGCTCAATAGCACAATCATAAGGCCGATGGGGAGGCAGAATGTCCGCATTGCCCTTGGAAAATACATCAACAAAATCCTGGTATTCCACAGGAATGGGTGCGGGAATAACAGCAGCAATTCTGAGGGGAAGCGTAATACATTCCTTATTACAGATGGTACCCCATTGTGAGATCTCCCCCGACTGCCAATCAATGATGGGATTATGAAAGGCCAGCCAAGGGTGACCCAGAACCACTGGAACTGCTGGGCAATGGGTAAGGAAAAATTCAATTTTTTCGGAATGAAGAGCTCCAACCGAAAGTAGAACAGGGGGTGTACAGAGAGAAATAACCCCATTGGATAAGGGACTCCCATCTAAACCATGCATGGTGATATGCCTACCCAAGGTTAACTGAGGAATACCTAAGGCCTTGGCCCACGTTAAGTCCATAAAGTTCCCTGCAGCTCCACTGTCAACGAAAGCCGACACCGAAGAACAGAGGCTGCCAAAGGAAACTTTAGCTGGGACTAACAGGGAATTATTCGAGGAGATAAGCTGCAGACCAAAGTGAACCCCCTCACAATTCACTTGGTCGAGGCGTTTCCCGACTTGCTCGGACAATTACGGGCAAAATGTCCTTTACCCCCACAGTACAAACAAAGACCAGAATTTTGCCTTCTGGTTCTTTCTTCAGGAGACAGCTTGGAGAGACCCATCTGCATGGGCTCCTCTATGTCCACAGGAATGGAAAAAACACAAGGGGTAGACCCGACAGGTGCTCCTTTTTCAGCCCTCCGCTCTCTGAGACGACGATCAATCTTAATAGAAAGCTCCATGAGTTTATCGAGAGTCTCAGGAGCGGGATACTGAAGGAGACTGTCTTTTATAGACTCAGATAAGCCGAGGCGAAACTGACTGCGCAGGGCTGGGTCATTCCATCCACAGTCGTTCGACCAACGGCGAAACTCCGTACAATAAATCTCTGCGGGATTCCTACCCTGTCTGAGAGCACGTAACTGACTCTCGGCGGATGCCTCTCTATCAGGGTCATCATACAATAGCCCTAAAGACCCCAGAAAGGCGTCTACAGACAACAATGCCGGATCCTCTGTTCTTAAACCAAAAGCCCAGGTCTGGGGATCCCCCTGAAGTAAAGAAATAATAATTCCGACCCGCTGAGATTCCGTACCTGAGGAGACTGGTCTTAAACGAAAATAAAGTTTACAAGACTCTTTAAAATTAAAAAACTGCTTCCTATCACCAGAAAAACGGTCAGGCAAATGCATTTTCGGTTCAGGAACGACCCTCGGGGAAGTCCGTAAAAGATCTTCCTGTGACCTCACCCGAAGGGAAAGATCCTGAACCATCTGAGTAAGTTCTTGAATCTGGCTAACTAGAAGCTGGCCAGGATTTGGCCCTAAACCAGTGGGATTCATGAGGCCGACAAATCTTCTAAACTGAATAAGGGAAAAATCAAACCCTGTTTAATTTTAAGTTTTGGTCTGGCCGGTAATAATGTTATGATTCCAGTACTTCTGACCAGAGGAGATCTTATGACAGAGGCCAGAGTACTGGAAGGAAATGCTGGTTACAGGAGCGGGAAAGCCTAGTAACCCCTGGCGCCCTAACTCCGTTGTCTCGCCCGTGTAATCAGAAATCCCCTGCGAGACTATGGTTGCTTGAGCCCATGGCAGCCGCGTTTGAAGGGCGGATTATGTCTGCCCAACTCCGATGCCCCCTCAGGTCTTAATGGGAGACAAAGGGAAATCCGAGACAGGGTGATAACAAGGGGCCCTCTGACTAAGCAACCAGGCCAGGGGCTACAAGCTAACTAACTTAAACCAGAAGTATGTGCGGACAAACCGCCAGGGAAAAGGACAACCAAAAATCCACTAATCCGTTACTCCTATCCAGCACCGCTGGATACCAGAGTGGACTTGTGGGAGCGGAATCCTCCGCAAAAAGCTCCGAAACACAATATAACCAAATAATAAATAGTAAGCGGTCAAGCCGCAACACACGGCTACGCCGCGACTCACGAACACCACAGGATGTTAAAGGTGCTCGGTCTGGACTCCAGGAAAAGATGACAACTTCCGAGTACTGGATCACTGAGGACAGGAACGACCGGATAGAACAGGACTGGAAAACTCTCTGCAACTGACACAGCAAACAGGAAGCTATTACCGGCGTCTGTGAGAAGTCCTGAGAGTGCCTTTAAATGGGAGCCCTCCAATCAGGAGCCAGACAGGGCTAATTACAACATGCCGTGCAGCTGCATGCTGCACGGCCAGGAACCAGTGAGGTGATTAACTTAGACCCAGCAACGGGGAACGCGGTCCGACAGTGGCGTCCCCGTTGCTAGGGTCTGTGCGGCTCCGTGCGCCCGGCGTCTAGCGTTGCTAGGGAGCCGGCGGCTGTCCGCATGCGGCGTCCCTAGTTGCTAGGCGCCGGGCCGCACTGACGAGCGGACCCTCGGCGCCTAACACCCAGCAGAACTTCAATCGAATCCAAACATCAGTGTACAAAGACGTAGGTACATGTATGTGTGAAATGTTCGTCGCAAATCAGACATTATAGGCCAAAGCACTGTCCCAGCATACTCTATAGGTTGAATGTTGTCCCACACCCAACCAGTGGTCCCGTGACCACCGAGTGCATATAGAGGATGTCTCGTCCCCTCCCTGTCTTCCCCAAATATAGACAAGTGTCTGATTTGCAAAATAAATACATACTAGTGTCTAGGTCACCGATTATTGTATGAAATATTTTTTTTTCTTATGTTCATAACTGATGGCAGTTATTGTTTGCTGCCAAAGGGTGGACTGTCGAAGTAAAAAATATTACATAGATAGAACATACAAACTACACACATTATGAGTCACTATACTTGCAAATACGCGCAGCGAGCACAGCAATATATGGTAACACGCATTTACACGGACATGCCACAGAGATGGATTCGACACTTATTTCATACAGTACATAATTATAATAATATCAAGCGCCAGACATCATGATGATTTAAAATTATATAATGAAGTAATGTCATGTATGTGTATTATTTGAACAAAACCAGATACACCTGTCATATTTGGTATTTAAGCAAGCAGATTAATGTGTAGATTCATTTGATACTTGTTATTAAGTTGTAGGACATTGCAACAAATAATTATGATTAAATGTATAAAAGCTAAAATCACTTTTATTAGAATGATAGATATTCCAAACAGGTAGTGGACAGGAAGCTCAGGCCAGCCCCTTTGGACGTCCCCAAGGCTGAACCTGTTTAGCATATACAAAGAGACTAGTGACTCATCATGAATGAGTAAGTTCCCTCCCCAAAAACTAGATAACACATTGCTGATCACACAGGAGGTCAGTTGCTGTGTTTTGGACTAGACGATGATGGAGTTATTGCCAGATCAGTTCCTGTATTTATTTGCTGAGAGAGAGAGAGATATTAAGAGGAGGATGCATTGAAAGATATGGTAATTGTATCGCTGGCCTGTAACTGTAACTGTATGTAACTGTATGTTTTAACTGCTTACTGTGTGAGTGTAACCATGTAACTATAGGTATACTGTACATTGTAATATATATTGAATCCATATCCTTTTAATAACAAATATATACATCAATGAGCTTTGGAACTCAGATAATGTGTGGGTGTATTGTTTTCTCTAATGGGATGCAGTGTTTTGCGATATATAGCGCACATTCATGGGATATGGTAATAAGATGCGCCTGGCGTCTGCAGTATATATTAGAGCTGGCATTTTAAATATTTGTGAGAAAGCAATTTGGCATTCACAGCTGCATTACTTGAAACCCTCCCCCCCCCCCCACGCCCTCCATGGTCCTTAAAAGGGCCTGCCTTCCTCGCCTTGGGGACCCTGAAAAGAAAAACACAACAATAACAATCCCATGTTTCTGTATGGAATGTGAAGGTAATATTGGTAAACTGACTAATCTAATGGATGGATAATAGCTGACTAGTGTTTGAACAGTGGGGGTAATTCTGAGTTGATCGCAGCAGCAAATTTGTTAGCAGTTGGGCAAAACCATGTGCACTGCAGGTGTGGTAGATATAACATTTACAGAGAGAGTTAGATTTGGGTGGGTTATATTGTTTTTGTGCAGGGTAAATACTGGCTGCTTTATTTTTACACTGCAATTTAGATTTCAGTTTGAATACACCCCACCCTAATCTAACTCTCTCTGCACTTTATATTTGCCCCCCCCTGCAGTGCACATGGGGGGTCATTCCGACCCGATCGCTCGCTGCAGTTTATCACAGCGCAGTGATCGGGTCGGATCTGCGCATGCGCCGGCGCCACAGTGCGATGGCGCATGCTGGACGGCCGAAGGCCATTGTACCGTAGCGATCACCTCTGCCTGATTGACAGGCAGAGGCGGTCGCTGGGCGGGAGGGGGCTGGACGGCGTTAAGCCGCCATTTGGGGGGCGCAGTCTGGCCAACGCAGGCGTGGCCAGACCATTGGGGGGGGCGGGCTGCGGCGGCTGCGTGACGTCACATGCAGCCACTGCAACCCGGGCAGCGAAGAGGTTCTCCCGGCCAGCCGCAGGAGCTGCGCTGGCCGAGAGTTACTCCAGAAATGCATAAGCATCGCCACTGTGCGATGCGTTTGCATTTCTGCGGGGGGGGGGGGGGGGGGCAGGCACTGACATGCGGGGTGGACTAGCCCTGTGCTGGGCGTCCCCCTGCATGTCTGAGTGCCTGATCGTAGCTGTGCTAAAGTTAGCACAGCTACGATCAACTCGGAATGACCCCCATGGTTTTGCCCAACTGCTAATTAGGCCCAGTGTTTTGACAAAGATTAGTACATACAGTATTGGCCCATTTAACAGGTTTGTTAGCAAACCAAAAAAGTAAGCAATTGGGCAAAAACATGTTGCACTACAGGAGGCACAGATGTAATGTGTGCAAAGAGATTTAGATTTGGGTGGGTTATATTGTTTCTGTATGCTTTATTTTTACACTGCAATTTAGATTTCAGTTTGAACAAATCTAAATCTCTCTGCACATGTTACATTACATTTGCCCCGCCTGCAGTGCAACATGGTTTTGCCTATTAGTGTGCTTTTTGGTTTGCTAACAAACCTGAATAACCCCCTATGACATTAATTCAATATTTAGCAAACAGGCTTAATTTTTCTCTGTTTATGTTGAAACACTGAAGTCATCTTTTATTGGTACAATCCCCAGTACATTGTATGCTAAAGGAGACCCACACAATTATTTCTGGCTTCCCCACCATGTGCATGCGAAGTCGGTAACCTGCCGCCGGCAGCATTAGGATGCTGGCGACAGAGGAGAGGATGCCGCACAGATGAGGCACACCACAGGACCTCGACGGACAGGTATGTGATGGTAAATACCGGCAAAATAAAAGTAGCTGCGAGAAGCAGACAATTATACTGCCAGCATATTGTATCATTATTAAATGAAGCCCATTGTGCAAAATGTACAGTCTAAAAAATTGAAGATCAGAAACAATATTTGACAAACAGAAACAAGTTCTTGGTTTCACATAGAAATGAAGAGAAAATTCACCTTTCAAGCAAACAGCCCCCATCATGTATTTTCTCAAAAGAATGCTGACGCCTTCCGACTTCTTCCTGTAATAAGAGAGAAAGATGGATGTGAAGTGCCGTCGTCAGGTTCATTAGCATTTCATGAACAAACTTCTCTCGTCCTCACTTTTTTGAATTTGAGAACTGACCTTTATTTTAGTGACATGAAGAATATTATAAACATTTTATGCATACAGGAGACGGTGTGCTACTGAATACATGAAGGCACGAACATAAAGGCAACAACTTTGACAGGTGGGAATAGAAATGCATGTAGAGAAAAGAATGGATATCAATGTTGATTATTTCAGGATTGACCTTGTCAATAGCTAATTTGCTGCCTTGACTTTTTCTCAATAATCCGTTTACTGGGAGGCCAGGATTAATGAATTTCAGCACATTTATCCATACTGTAGATCTTGGCTGTATGATCTTCATCACCAGAATTACTGTATATACACTCATTTAGACTAGCATTCCTATAATTGCTTCTTAAACTCACTCTCCTTACATTTGTACTTTGTGGCTTATCCATTTGTGCTTCAATAAAGAAATAGTGCAGGATTTAAAAACACAGACGCCTGACAAGTGGATTTTTCTAACACCATTGAAATCATTCTTTTCATATTAAAATGTCTGCATACATCAAGATATCCTGAGTCCCTTTGGAACATCTGAGTGACAATGGGATATGACTGGCAGCCAGAAGAAGATAAATGGTGCCTTCTTGAACTCAGTAATGCCTACAGCCTGAATATTTTTCCAGCGAAGCTCAGTTTTATTGAAGTAAAATCAGAAGAGTATATTGCTTTTCATTCTAGACAATTCTTGCTTAAAGAGAAAGGATTTGTTACTCCCTTATATTTTCATTTTTAAATGATTAGAACTCTCCACCCTTCTCCCTATAAACTGTAATAGTAATAATCATCCATCAGTGAGTACCAGAGTCAGTTTAGTGATCTAGGTGATTCTTCATCCCTGACTCTCACACCGAGAGCTAAATCCATAGAGGTAAAAAGTGGAGCTGGGAGTCTGCTTATGCAAGTTCAGAGGTTCCCTCCACTGGCCTTTGAATTTTTTTTTTTTAGAAACTGTCTACCTCATCCCCTGTGTTTGAGATTGAGCTAATAAACCAGATGATTAGGGGGTGTGACCTTTACCAGACCTGGAGGTGAGTGGGAGACACAATTTCAGTCCGCCCCCTATTTTCCTTCTAAAAGGGAGACTGTTACACTCCGGACTTTTAAAAGTACTTTCTTACCTATGCGATGTCTGTCCAGGCTGGCGCAAAGGTCCGTGCGTGCTGTATCCACACATCACTCCCAGAGGTCCACCAGCGCTGATCAAGCAAGAAGTCTACTGCAGCTGCTGCTGCTTCTGTGCATAGCACTTCACAGCGCTGTCTTCCATTGTTTCAGTGTTTATTTCTCATTGTACACACTTCCTGGTGTTTGGGCCTAGTCAGAGTTTCCCTCCAAATTCAGACATGGGCGCTGCCATCTTGGATTTCATCAGCTAATCCTCCATTGTCCAATCCTGGAGCTCCTTTCGTCAGCTGACTGCAACATCCAATGAATCCACACTGCAAGGTATAAAAGGTAACTTCCTGGGATTACCAATTTGTCAGTACAACAGTTACTATCCAGGAAATAACAGCTCTGTGCTGAGCAGATTCATTCCAGTGACTTTGTATGATCCAGTCCGTCCCGATTCCACTCCGGCTACTATTGCTATTTGGACTTTGCCTTTCTTCAGTGTCCATCTGCAATACTGCTATTGTCATTTGAACTTTTTTTTCTGCAATACTGCCAGTGTTAAGATTTTGGATCAAGCCAGGTGAGCACTCCAGTCCGTTCTGGTTCCATTCTGGATACTATTGTCATTTGAACTGTGTCTTACTTTAATATTGTCAAGTGGCAAGATTCCGGATCAAGCCCGGTCAGCACTATGGTCCAATCCAGTTTCATTTTGCATATTATTGTTATTTGAACTTTGTCTTCTACAGTCTAATCCAGGATATTATTGTTATTTGAACTGTGTTTTCTTCAGTCCAATCCAGTTTCATTCCAGTCATCATTCCTGTGGCTAACCTGGTATCTTCTGTTATCATACAGTAACTGCAGTGAATCATGGATGTTCTTTAATAAAAGTTTTATCCTTTATTATAATTGCCTCTGGGCTTGTCACTGTTAAAACATCAATGATTTTTTTCAAGTCTTTCTTTCCTCACTGCTTGACCCATTCCAGTCTGGCTTCCGTCCTCTCCACTCCACTGAAACTGCCCTTACAAAAGTATACCATGACCTCCATGCTGCTAAATCTAAGGGACACTACTCTCTACTTATTCTTC
The DNA here is from genome assembly GCF_028390025.1 of Pseudophryne corroboree. Lineage (NCBI taxonomy): Eukaryota > Metazoa > Chordata > Amphibia > Anura > Myobatrachidae > Pseudophryne > Pseudophryne corroboree. The sequence continues at coordinate 276,258,085 of NC_086447.1, read as the reverse complement.
TTGATCTCTCTGCTGCTTTTGACACTGTGGACCACCCTCTCCTACTGCAAATCCTTTACTCCATTGGTCTGCGTGATACTGCCCTCTCTTGGCTGTCTTCCTACCTCTCTGACCGTTCATTCTCTGTCTCCTCTCATGACTCCACCTCCCCCTCACTTCCACTAACAGTAGGTGTACCCCAAGGTTCTCTCCTTGGTCCTCTTCTTTTCTCTCTCTATATGTCCTCACTAGGTAAACTCATTAGTTCTTTTGGTTTCCAATATCATCTCTATGCTGATGACACTCAAATCTATCTTTCCTCTCCAGACCTCTCCCCTACACTCCTCACTCGTATCTCCAACTGTCTTTCTGCTATTTCTGTTTGGATGTCCCAGCGCATTCTTAAACTTAACGTGTCTAAGACCGAGCTGATCATCTTCCATCCTCACCTCCTACAATCACATTATCTATTGATGGCACTACTATCTCCTCTAGCCCCCAAGTGCACTGTCTTGGAGTCATCCTTGACTCCTCCCTCTCCTTCAAACCACACATTCAGCACTTTTCGCAAACCTGACGTTTTCATCTAAAAAAAATATTTCCAGGATCAGACCCTTTCTGACCCAGGATGCTACTAAGACTCTTATCCACTCACTGTTCATCTCCAGACTGGACTACTGTAATCTTCTCCTGACTGGCATTCCTGAAAAATACCTCTCTCCACTCCAATCTATCCTCAATGCTGCTGCGCAGCTCATTTTCCTCACCAAACGCACTACGTCCACCTCTCCTCTCTTACAAGACCTTCACTGGCTTCCCTTCCCTTTCAGAATTAATTTCAAGCTTCTCACACTCACTTACAAAGCCCTCACCCACTCCTCTCCCATCTACATCTCTGACCTTATCTCCCTTTACACTCCCACCAGTCCTCTTCGCTCTGCTACTGCACGCCGACTCTCCTGCCTACTGATTACTTCCTCCCACTCCTACCTCCAAGATTTTTCATGTGCTGCTCCATTTCTCTGGAATTCCTTACCTCTCCCCCTCAGACTCTCCACCTCTCTACAAAACTTCAAACGGGCTCTCAAGACCCACTTCTTGACCAAACCCAGCCAAATCTCATCCTAACCCTCTGTTCCACGCTCTCTATGTACCCTGTCTGTGTCACCCCTGTCTGTCTACCCCTCCCATTTAGAATGTAAGCTCTCACGAGTAGGCCCCTCTTCCCTCATGTGCTTATCCTTTTTCTTACTTTAATAATCTTCAACTGCACCAAATCTAGCAGTCTTCTGCCACCTGATACTTATTGCAGTGTCATCTGCTGATGTAGCTATGTTTATTTACCCTGTTCTTGTTCTATATTGTCGTCAACTGTAAGTTGCTGTCTTCCTGTTTTGATGATTTGTTTATGTACTCTGTAATTGGGCGCTGCGGAACCCTTGTGGCGCCATATAAATAAAGGAGGATAATAATTAAATACCTGGTTAAAGCCTCCTCAATTCATTTATAATTCCTCTGTGTCAGCTCCATCCACAAACGCCCTCCCAAACCAAACCCAACCCTCAGGCATGACAGTTTGCACTGACCAAATGGATCTAGCCAAGGATCAAACTTCATCTTCAGGACTAGTCCAGATCATAGCCACACGACTAGAACATCAAGAGGCTGAGCAGGGTCAGGTGATTCATTGCCTTCAAGAATTGTCCAGTCGCCTAGATGTCATTCAAGCTTTACTCAAGAGTCATGGAGCTACACTTCCTTCACCTTCAAATCCTAAAGCTTTTCCTCCATCTTCAGTGTCTCTGCTCCAGCTTCCTATTCCTACCAAATTCGATGGGAAACCCAAAAATTGCAGTTTTTTTTTATCAATGTGAGATCCACTTTGAATTAGACCCTAATAACTTTCCAACTGAGCGTACCAAGGTGGCATATATCATCTCCCTTCTCTCTGGGTCAGCCTTGGACTGGGAATCTCCACTCTGGGAAAAATCAGTTGCAATATTGTTTTCATATAAAGACTTTGTAACATTTTTTCGCCAGATTTTTTATGAACCTGGGAGAGTGACATCTGCTTCCACAGACATCTTACATCTCCGCCAAGGGTCTCACTCTGTTGGCCAATACCTGGTTCCATTCCAAATATTGGCTTCAGAATTAAGCTGGAATAATGATGCACTCTATGCAGCATTTTGGAATGGTCTACCTGAGAAAATCAAAGACAAACTTGCCACTCGTGACCTTCCAGGCAAGGTAGAGTCCTTAGTTTCCCTATCTACTAAGGTGGACTTGCGCTTCCGGGAGTGAGCTATTGAAAAAGGAGGATTTTCTCTGCCTAAGATTTCAGCAGGGTCAACTCGTCAGGTCTCTCCTTCCAAGGAGGAACCGATGCAAGTAAACCACTCTTGTCTGTCCCAGTTAGAACGCCAAAGACGACGTTCTGAAAATCTGTCTCTACTGCGCTGCTCCTTCACATCAAATCAACTCCTGTCCCAAGCGTCAGGGAAACACCCACTCCTAGTCAAGCAAGGAGAGGCTCGACTGGGAGTACTGAACTCCTCTCCATGAAATTCTGATTGTATTCTTTCAATTTATTTGCAAGTTGCCCAACGATTCAAGAAAGTCTCAGCTCTTCTCGACTTCGGTGCTGCTGGAAATTTCATCAACACAGCTTTAGTCCAGCAATGGGCACTACCATCTGAAAGACTGTCCAAACCAGTTTATCTAACTGCGGTAGATGGGAGTTGCATATTAAGTGGTACCATTACCCACCAGACTCAACTTCTTTGAGTCAAGATTGGGGCCCTGCATTCTGAACTTGTACGTTTTCTAGTTATCCCCAGGGAATCGCATGCCATTGTTCTGGGTCTGCCTTGGCTCCGCCAGTGTAACCCCCAAATCAACTGGCAAACCTCTCAAATCACTGCTTGGGGGTCATCCTGTTTCAAGTCCTGCCTGCAACAAGTATTATCAACACGTTCTACAGGTCCGTCTCTTCCGGATATTCCTCCTCATCTCTATGAAGAATTCGCAGACGTATTCAGCAAGGCAGTTGCAGATGTTTTTCCTCCTCATCGTGAATGGGATTGCCCAATAGACCTAATTCCAGGAAAAACTCCTCCTAAAGGGCGTACTTATCCACTGTCCATACCTGAGACCCAATCCATGACGGAATACATTCGGGTGAACCCTAAGAAGGGTTTTATCAGATCCTCTTCATCACCTGCTGGTGCTGTTTTTTTCTTTGTAAAAAAAGAAGGATGGTGGATTATGTCCTTGAATGATATCACTGTCAAAAATCGCTGTCCTTTACCTCTAATCACAGAACAGCGGTGCTACTACATTTACCAAACTCGACCTACGTGGGGCTTACAACTTAATCTGTATACGAGAGGGTGATGAGTGGAAGACTGTATTTAACACCCGCGACATTTACTACGAGTACCTCGTCATGCCCTTTGGCCATAGTAATGCACCTGCTGTATTCCAGCATTATGTCAATGAGATTTTTCGTGACCTACTGTACAAGCATGTTGCCGACATTCTCATCTTTGCCAACAATTTGGAAGATCATCGTCATCAAGTCAAAGAGGTACTCACTCGTCTCAGGACCAATCGTCTCTACTGCAGACTAGAAAAATGTGTTTTTGAAGTCAAGTCTATTTCCTTCCTGGGATATATTATCTCAGGTTCAGGTCTCAGAATGGATCGTGTTAAGCTCCAAGCAATTCAGGAGTGGCCACTCTCAACGACTCTTAAAGCAGTTCAATGCTTTCTCAGATTTGCCAACTATTACTGCAAGTTTATCAGAGACTTTTCTACCATCGTAGCACCCATTATCGCTCTCAATCGGAAAGGTGCCAATCCATCTTGCTGGTCAGAAGAGGCCAAAATACCATTCCAATTGCTTAAGCAAAAATCTATCACTGATCCTGTACTGTGCCAACCGGATGTTACTCAACCATTCATTCTGGAGGTAGATGCTTCCTCTGTAGATGTAGGTGCAACACTCTCCCAGCGTTCTCAAAATGATCACCTCTATCCTTGTGGTTTCTTCTCCTGCAAATTTCTTCAATCAGAATTTAACTACTCCATAGGAGACCAAGAATAGCTCGCAATCAAGTTGGCTCTGGAGGAATGTGGCGCTTCCTACTCGAGGGGGCTATTCATCCTATTTCTATTTTGACTGATCACAAGAATCTGTTATATCTGAAGTCTGCTTACTGTTTGAATCTGAGGCAAGCTAGATGGACTCTCTTCTATTCATGCTTCAATTTCAAATTGTCCTTTCGTCCAGGGGTCCAGAATAGGAAATCTGATGCTCTCTCTCGTTGCATGGAACAGGATAACGAGACTACTTCCACTGAGAAACACCTCATCATTAATCCTGTGGCGTTTCTGCAGTCAGAATAATTCTCATGCCTCCTGCAGGGAAATCCTTTGTCAAGCCTGCTTTGCGCAAGAAATTGTTACATTGGGCTCATTCTTCACGTTTTGTAGGTCATGCAGGAATTCAGAAGACCTCCAAATTCATTACCAGATCCTACTGGTGGCCTTATTTAAAGAAAGATGTACATGACTTTATTTCTTCATGTTCCAAGTGTGCCCAGCACAAGATTAATCGTCAAGCTCCAGCTGGGCAGTTAATGCCTTTGTCAGTACCACATCAACCATGGTCTCATTTATCTATGGACTTTGCTGCAGACTTGCCACTTTCAAATAAATCCAACATCATCTGGGTGGTAGTTGACCGGTTCACCAAGATGGCCCACTTCGTTCCGCTCACTTGTCTTCCTTCAGCATGTAAATTAGCTCAGCTTTTCATTCAGGAAATCTTTCGTCTTCATGGTCTTCCAATAGAAATTGTTTCCAACCGTGGAGTCCATTTTGTTGCCAAATTTTGGCATTCCTTATGTTTCGCTTTACAGATCCAGCTCAAATTCTCTTCAGCATACCATCCTCAGACCAATGGTCAGACAGAAAGAGTTAACCAGGATCTGGAGTAATTTCTTTGCTTGTACGTATCTTCTTCACAAGACAACTGGGCTAAATTACTTTCCTGGGCAGAATTTTGCCACAGCAATCAATATCACTCATCTTCTGGAACTACGCCTTTCTTTGCCAACTACGGACTTCATCCTAGAGTACCAGATGTCCAGTATCTCAAGTTCCAGCAGCTGACCAAGCTGTACAGCAGTTTTCAAAAATCTGGAAGGAAGTTCATTCCTCTCTCCTCAAGTCTTCAGTCAGGTACAAAAAAATTGCTGACAAGAAGAGACGAGCAAGTCCTAGTCTTAAGCCTGGAGATCGAGTATGGCTTTCTACTCGGAAATCAATGAAGTTTGCACCTTGTTATATTGGGCCTTTTCCTATTGAATGTGTTATTGACCCCGTTTCGTACAAGCTCAAGTTACCTCCATTCTTAAAAATTTCCAACTCATTTCACATTTCATTTCTTAAACCACTTATTCTTAACAGGTTTCATTCCAATATGCCAAAAGCACCCAAAGTCCACACTCAACGTGGCGTTGAATATGAGATTTCCAAGATTATGTACTCTCGAATTCGTTATGGGATACTTTACAAGCTTTAATACAATGCTTGATTGGAAGGGTTATGCTCCTGGGCAGATGCCACTGATGTCCTTGCACCAAGATTGGTCCGAGTGTTCCATGCCAAGTTTCCACGTAAGCCAAAAAGGTGTCCTGGGGCCACCTGTAAAGGGATGGGGGGGGGGGGTGCTGTCACACTCCGGACTTTTAAAAGTACTTTCTTACCTATGCGATGTCTGTCCTGGCTGGTGCAAAGGTCCGTGCGTGCTGTATCCACACATTGCATCGGCACTACAGTCCAATCCAGTTTAATGTTGGATATTATTGTTATTTAAACTTTGTCTTCTACAGTCCAATTCAGGATAATATTGTTATTTGAGCTTTGTCTTCTACAGTCCAATTCAGGATATTATTGTTATTTGAGCTTTGTCTTCTACAGTCCAATTCAGGATATTATTGTTATTTGAACTTTGTTTTCTTCAGTCCAGTTTCATTCCAGTCATCATTCCTGTGGCTAACCTGATATATTCTGTCAGCATACAGTAACTGCAGTGAATCATGGATGATGTTCTTTAATAAAAGTTATATTCTTTATTATAATTGCCTCTGGGCTTTTCACTGCTAAAACATCAACGATTCTTTCAAGTCTATGCACCATACCTGATTAAAGCCTCCTCAATTCATTTTTAATTGCTCTGTGTCAGCTTCATTCACAAATGCCTGTCCAAACCAAGCCCAACACTCAGGCATGACAGAGACATTCTGGGTGGGCAATGGTTATCATGCGCATGTTCATATTAGAAGAGTGAAGGTGTGGAGCTGCTGATAGGCACCGAGATCTTCTCCAAATGTTGCTATTGGGATAGGGTTTGATGGAGGTGCATTGTTCAGTTGATGGTCAATAGTTCATACTACTAGTTTAGTTCTCTCGACTCCCATTGCAGTACCTTAAACACTTTTTCCTAACAGTTGTCATCCACCCTGCTACCATACATTTACTTGATGCATTTCTCCATTATAGGAGCAGTACATACTTTTAGGCCTCTATTTAGTAAACATAAAAATGTATATTCTCCAGCAGTTTAGCTGTAGAAAAGATACTTTGTTTCTTCTCCCTATTTATAGAAAACTGCAGTGAAATAGTAAGGTTCACAGAGTTTCCTTATTTCTTCTCTTAGTGCAGTGGCTCCCAATCTTTTTTCAATCACGGCTTCTTACAGCATCAGAATTATTTTCACAGCACCCATAGGCACAACAGTTTATTATTGAGAAATTCAGAAAAAAACATTTAAATAAGTAACTTGTGTTTGTATGTCAACCCTAGGTTCAGTTATATGGTGGGGGACAGGATTTATATCTGTTTGTCCACATATTTTATGATTGGCACTTGTGTTGCCTATAACATGAGCCATAAATCATTTGAATTGGTCCTAGACCACCAATCCAGGGCACGCCTGAAAGTTCCCAGAGGCACCCAGTTTGGGAACTATTGTGATACAGCCCCCCCCCCTCCCCCACATAGGTCTCAATGGGGGATGATCATGTTTTTTTTTTTAAATGGAGAATAGATAACACCATTTCTATGATGCCTATACATATACATTCACCTGTTCTAATCACAATTGAGCACACATTTTTTTAGGTTACAGTGACAGAAAATGTCTTACTTTAAGCTGAAGCCATTCTTTATGGTTATGGCTAAAACCAAGTTGGAGAAGGGACCTCTGTCATCACCAGGGGGAGGATCCATGTAATCAGGGGGAGGAGCCATGCCCGAACAGGGCACCTGAAATGTACACTCGCAGGCTCGCCACGTTTCGGGCTTGGTGGCTTGCTTCGCTCGCCACTGGGTTACTAAAGGAAGTAGTTGGTGGCATGGATAGTAGAAGAACTATCCCGCTGGCCTAGCTTCTCCCCTCTGGTATTGTGGCTCCTCCCCCTGATGTCAGAGGTCCTTTCTCCAACTTGATTCTAGCATCTACCCATTCTTTATAATGTATGTTCTAGCTATAGGTTTAACAAATTCAGTTAAAGCTTCTTGGGGACCCCCAAGGATACATGTACAGCCATGGCAAAGATAAGTGGCTATACAGTCATCCCCACAGAGCCATGCACGCATCTACATCCACAATTGTGAGTGCAGCCTAGATGTGGGGGGGGGGACCACCATGCAGACCAATAGTAGCCACTGATCAACACAGCCACTTTCCCTGCCCACAAGCCATGTGAGATAGGGCTTTGGGTATGTTCTATCCCCAACATAATGACCACTGCTAGACCCCCAAGGGAAGCCCAATTCCAGGTACTTTGAACTGACTGCCCCGGTGCCCTTCTGTATATTATCACTAGCTGATGTGCCGATTTCACTTGGGTAGACCTTTGATATTTACCATTTCCATTTCCTTCATTCCATCTTAACTTATATGCTTAGTTCATTTTATGCCTCTAGGGTACAGGAGAGTGGTAGCATCAAGATGAAATAAATCAAGATATTTAAACTTGTTTTAAAATGAGTAAATTGAAGGTGGGTTATAAGATGTATGTAGACCTTTTTCTCTACTTAAGGATCTCTTTGTAAACCACATTGCTGGCTCTCCCCTCAGGTGCTAGGATCACCAGGCTACTGGGTGAACTCACTCTGGAGCAGGCCACGTAGAACTGCTCGTGTGAGCAGCAGTCCTCCCCCAAGTCAATCCCTGCCACATTCTGTGACTGCTCCTGGGACTTGTCATTGTAAATAGGGCCGGTTCTAGCCCTTGTGGTGACCTGGGCAAAAATAGGGGTCTGGCTTCATAAAGGGGCGTAGTCAGTTATGCCCCAAGTAGCATTGTGCCCTCATTTGTGTCCCCAGTAGAGTTGTACCGTTAAACAAAAACAAAAATAAATAAATTAATTCTCACCATCCCAACTCCTGATTCCTGACCGCTGCTTCCCTCCGTCTCCGGCGCAGCTCCTCTGATCTATGGGAGAGACGTCATGACGTCTCTCCCATAGCACCGCATAGACACTAGAGGTCAATCATGACCCCTAGTGTCTATGTGCTGCTCCCAAAATGCTGTGCGGTGCGCGATTACTTCATTGCGCACCGCACTGCACCGCATCTACCAAGGACCGGGGGCACCAGTAGCGGATCTTGCTACGGCGGCAGCGCTCTGGGCAAAAATCCTGCGTGCCCGTAGCAAGATCCGCTACTGATTGTAAAGCAGTCCTTTAGAGGGAAGTGCAGCCTCTTGAACTCAAAGAAGTACTCTGATGGTACGAGTGATATGCGGGGTATGAATACCAGTTGCCCCCGAGCACAACCAGTTAACACTGTGGCCTCAATGACGTTCCTGTGGAGGGCCTTCACTCGCAGCCTGGTGCTATTGCAGAGTTTGGAGGGGTTGCCAACATCACTGGAACCCCCACTTTGAGGAGAATCAACTCCACAGGGCTGTGGACCACAGCATCCATTTGCAACACTGAGTCCACAGACTTGTACTCCATTTCTGTTCCTGCAAACGACTGAAGTAGAGTGTGATTAATGACAATTGCCTTGTCGGTCTTGGGGGTAAGAATGGAACCCCTGAATCCAGATTTTCCCCTTTTGGGGTTGATAAGTACAAAATCCTGACGTTAGATTTTAGGTATTTGCGTGGGAAACCTTTATACGCCAAACCAAGTCGATATCTCATTGGGCCTAAGAGATATTGAGGAAAACGTGAACCCCCTTAGAAGTCGAATTTCGACAAATCCCTGCTTAGTGTGTGCTTACATCAGGGAAGGAATATACAATCCAAATTTTATGTTTCTAGGTCCAGGGGTTTGGGCTGGGCATTGATAAGTCAGTCAGTCAGGACATTTGTTTTTATGTATTAGATAGAGCTATAATGGTTTTGTGGTTGCTAATGATAGACTAAAAAATCCAGGACAGAAATAACATCATAACTAATATATAACATTAGTTATTATTTTATTTATAGTTTTGACTGAGTTACAGAATATATACCAACCATACATGAGGGTAATCCAGAAAGTAAAAAAGTTTGGCTGTAAAATATCAGAGAACCTTATTCTATTTCTCCACATAATCACCTACTTCATTTTAGCCTTTAGTATATCTGTCCGCAAGATTTAGAATCCCCTGGCTGTACTGTACTTGGCTGCCTCCAGTCCATTTAACCAGTTGTTGACTGCAAACTTCAAGTCATTATCACTTCCAAAAAGTTTTTCACCCAGGAACTGTGTGAGCTTAGTGAAAAAGGTGAAAAGCTCTTGGAGCTAGGTACAGACTATATAATGGATGATCAAAAACCTCCCACCCAAAACTGTCCAGCAAGGTTGCAGCAGCAGCAACGAGAGACCAGGTATTTTCATGAAGGAGCACAATGCAGTGAGAAAGTATTCTGTGCCTCCAATTTTGGATGGCTCATCGTAGTTGTCTCAGTGTCTCACAATACTGAAATGCATTGATTATAGTGCCTTTTGGCATGAAGGCCACCAAAAGAACATCTTTATGGTCTCAGTAAACCGTATACATGACTTTTCACATTGACCTGTTTTGAGTTTTTTTGTGTTTGTTTGGGTGAGATAGGATGATGCACTTGATTGATTAGCACTTGCTCTCTGTGGTGAAATGAGACATCCAGGTGTAAGCACCAGCAACTTTCTGATCATGAAAATCAAAATCACCATCTGCATGATACTGGTCCAAAAATGTCAGTGCGGAGCCTAATCTCCTGGTTTTGTGTTTGTCAGTCAGCCGCTGCAGAACTCGTAAACAAATTTTCTTATAGGCAAGATGTTCAGACACAATTTTGCCAAACAGAGAACAAGAATTGTTTGGGAAAGAAATGTGCAACTACTGTATATTCCAAGATTTTGTTGTTCACTTTACGCTTCAAGTCTTCTATGACAAGCGACGGGTGTCCTAGTCGATCTTCATCATACATGTTTGTTCGACCATTATTGAGCATTTCACACCACTTTCTCACACCTTTCAATAATTAATGCATAACCATACACATGCTTTAATTGACAATCAGTTTCGGCAGCACTTCCTTTCTGAGCATTAAAGAATCAAATAACATTCCTCACTTCACAATCGGTGGGATTTTGTATTGTAGGGTTCATTTTTAACACAGCATAACAACACCAAAAACAACCAATAAAGCATGCAGGTTGGGTTAAGTACATCCCAAGCACGCTACTAGCAAAGCACTAAGAAAAAGTTTTAGACCATCCAACCATGATTTGGGCAGGTTGAATGGCCTGCACAGCGGGATTGCGCAAACGGTCATTACTGTATATACAGGTTGAGTATCCCTTATCCAAAATGCTTGGGACCAGAGGTATTTTGGATATCGGATTTTTTCGTATTTTGGAATAATTGCATACCATAATGAGGTATCATGGTGATGGGACCTAAATCTAAGCACAGAATGCATTTATGTTACATACAGTATACACCTTTATACACACAGCCTGAAGGTCATTGTAGCCAATATTTTTTGTAACTTTGTGCATTAAACAAAGTGTGTGTACATTCACACAATTCATGTATGTTTCAAATACACCTTATACACACAGCCTGAAGGTCATTTAATACAATATTTTTAATAACTTTGTGTATTAAACAAAGTTTGTGTACATTGAGCCATCAAAAAACAAAGGTTTTACTGTCTCACTCTCACTAAAAAAAGTCCGTATTTCGGAATATTCCGTATTTCGGAATATTTGGATATGGGATACTCAACCTGTATTGGAACACCCTTGTAGTACATTATTTTGCATGATATGAGTTCACTGTGTCAAGGCACAGAGAATCTGAACTAAAAAGAGTTCTGGCTACACTAGATCACATAATTTATTTAAACATCAAAAAATAATATTTAAGACTGTAAGAACAAAAATTACAACAACAGCTAGTTTATGTTTGAATAATTTAAATGTTCAGCAGTCAGAAAATCATTACTAATTTCAGATTTGCACCATTGAACATGAAGTATTGATTAGTGCTCAATTTGCAGCTAAATTTATGAATCTGGCCATGTTAATATATGCACCTTAACAGAATAGCCGGGCGCCTCCTCACTGATATAGAAGATGGCTCCTGTGCAGTACAGTCACTATGAAGTCATGGGAGACACATTTTAGAGAGTATACCAAAAGTCACCCAATTTAAACACTGTTTTAAAAAACAAAGCAGAATTCAACAAAATTAAAATCGTTACCCCGTCTACTTGTCGGGATGCCGGTGTTGGTCATGTGACCTCTGGCATCCTGACCGCCAGGATAATGTATAATACTCTAGTGCACACATAAGGACATTTCTGAAAGAGGAGTAAGGAAACGGAGGCTAGAGCAAATTATGGAATTAAGAATTTTATGATTGTGGCTATAGTGTTGGTTCAAAAATAATTCCCCCTATAACAGCAATTACAACACTCATAAATGCCCCTAATGGTGTACACTTGTCCAGATATGAAGTAAAAAAAATAAATCCCCCTCCCCCATTACAAATAGACAAACACACACACACACACACACACACACACACACACACACACACACACACACAACTGGGCAGCTCTCGGTCAGCCATTGTATAATAAGGGGAGGCTGTGGTTAGCATACTGATGACAAACTACAGTAAAATACCATTCCCAGGTCAAACTTGTATTTCAATGAAGAGACCAGAAATCATTTCATTTGCGCTCACAGTTCCTATATGAGCTGTGGAACTATATCAATCCCAAAATACTTATAAACAGATTTCTGGGCTCAGTGGCAATTTTATAATTAATTATAGCATGATTCTCATAACAGTGATTAAAAGTAACTGCCGACACTCATAAATATTCATGAAAGTTAAATATGAGTTGCTGTCACTGGAAGCCGATGTGTAATATACAAATAAAGAAGAAAACCTTAAGCATGGCATTGGCAAAGACACAAAGCTGTTAATAGGACACTGTTCTGCCAGAGGCAGCCAGACTTGCCGTTATGCAGAAACAGCTTACAATTACAATATATTATCATTAGAGGAGTGACATAGCTGCCCTCAATCAGGTCTCTAAAGGTTGTTATATCACCATATAATGAGAACAACTGTTAAATATTTAATAACCACTCTAGGAATTCTGATCATTAAGACATGGAATTACAGTGTAAAATCATTTGTTTGCTTATTGTTGCAGTTTATTTAATATATTAATCTAACATTGTATGATCACAAGTACCAAACAAACTTGTTTAATTAATTGTTACTATGTCTTGTATTATTATTATTATATTTTTTTAATGATATAACAATAAAGCCCAGGATTATTATTATTTTTGCATGGCTTTGAAAGTTAAACCTTTTGCAAAAAATGTTTGGCAACTTATTGATAGAAGGACCCAAACAGGCAGATCATTTATTGTTATTGTTTTATCAATACAATGCCAATCAGTGAGTTATATGGGTATGCGATGATGGCATTTATCAGGGCACATAAATTGTACAGCTTTTCTTTCTTATATACCCAAAGAAGATTCTGGCTACTGGGGCACAGATATGCTGCTGATAGGTTACTGTAGCTCACAACTGTATTTATGGGTATCATCATAGTGCTACTCTATATTGTTAGTAACTCCAGGGTCAATGATCAGGGCAGCACAGTCCATTTTCCTTTGTGCCCCAAAGGAATAAATCTACCAGTGAGTTGGAGGCATAAACAAGATTTGAGAGAGATGAGTCAAACAAATATAGATGCATAACATAAGTGGATTTTCAGCCACCAATGGGAAAAAAAGAGGAGGTAGAAAAATATGTTAAAGTGAGATGTCACTCTCAGCACTTATGCACTAAATGAATGGCCTGATTGTGAGCCGGATATATGTACAAACATGTGTGGATCTCGTGGATATCAGCATGCCCTGTGCAATAGAAAGCAGACTCTGACAGCACATGCTATTACACTCTGTATATGCACATGATGCGGAGACTGAAAGAGTAGGCAGACTGATCCACCTGACAGACCACGCTATGCATGAAATGCATGTTTCTGGGCAGCATACATGCAATCGCACGGAACTGATCCATGTCGTGGGAATATCACTGGAGTGCTGAGGGCTTGTAAACCGACTTCCATGCTCATTCGCAGCATACGGGCTTAGATGTGATATTGATGATGACCACGGATGTAGAAACAGGGGTCGGGTGTAGACTCATGGATAATCAGCATATAAGGAAGGATACTTGCATTAGCAAATAACAAAAAGTACAGAAGTGTTGTGTTTTGGTTATAATTTCATCTTTGTGTTTTGGTTTTGCAAAACTACTCTCAAGTGTTTTGCTTCGGATTTGGATTTCGGTTCGGTTTAAAATCAATAAAAAATTGCTTATCATTTAAAAATAAAAAATAAAACAGTGTAATTTTTGCAATCCAAAACCCAAACTTCTCGTTAAAAAAAATCTGAATTCTGAACACCATGAAGATACAAACCGGGACTCAATTTGGATCGGATCTCGTCAGGTTTTGGTTCAGTTCAGATCTACAAAATTCAGATGGATTCAGATTTCTGGAGAACTGAACCTCACAACTCTATAAAAAAATAGTGGATGGGCTGCCGCAGCTGTATGGAAAAGCGGCCGTGTATGAGTCTGACTCAGAATCAGGCCGTAAACGAACAATATATTATAACAGTCTCCAAGGTACCCTAATCGTCCAGGTTTTAAGGATATCCATGTGAGCACAGAAAGCTAAATCAAATAAATTAAGTACTAATTAAGCTTCCTTTGCTTAAGCATGGATATCAGAACTAGTAGGGTGCCTTGAGAACTGAGTTGAAAACCACTGAAATATACTCATCATAATCCCTCATTGATGTGATTCATAAATATATCCAAACAAGTATAGGCACTTAACTTTCATCTTCCTGGCAGCAGGGATGAGATACTTTGTTTCCAAGTGGTTCTCAACCCAGTTTGTTGAATTGGCTTTGAAATTAAAAATATGTCAATCAATTCTCAAACTTTGTACATTGTATGTATGGTGGCCAATCCCGGGGCTGTGATTCAATCCCAGGATTGGAAGCTCCAATCCTGGGGATTACGGGATTAGCCAGCCGCTTTGTTTTTTTAATGGCTCTATCCCCCAACCACCACCACCTAGGGCTATTCATTTGTCCCCAATAAATAGAATACCCAATAATCAGCCGTTTTCCGCAAAAAAACACATAGGTTCGTGAACTTATCATGGATTCTATGTGTTTTCACCCGAATATAGATAATAATTTTTCAGGAAGAAAAAAATGGGTTAATTGAATAGTATAAAGTGAAACATCATGAAAAAATTGTGGTTATACCCAGTTTTTTTCTCATGAAAATTATTGGGGCTAATTATCTCCTATACAGTGTAGCTATTAAACCTTGAACAAGTAACATAGACACATAGGAATTGACGCAGTTAAGAACCACTTAGGCCCATCTAGACTTAGAATCCAATCCCACACTCTTGAGTTTATTTAGCAGTCTGCGATGTAGGGCCCCCCGTTGATCTATTATTTTAGTCACGAAGTCAAAAAAGTCAATATGGTTTGTTTTGCATGACCTTCTCCTAGTAAATCTATGCTGTTTGGATCTTGTCTGTCTGAAGTGTCAGCTCTGGTGCTGCATATAAAAAAAACCTGTCAAATTATATTGCAACTATTAAGCATGGCCAGGGCAGGCCCGATCCTAATTTTTTGGTATGCGAATATATATTCTGGTGCCCATTAGTGGGGCGTAGCTTCATGGGAAAGGTGCGTGACCACAGAATAGTATAAATTCACATTACACCACACAGTAGTGTCCGTTAGTCCCATTACACCACACAGTAGAGCCACTTATACACGTTACACCACAGTAGAGGCGATTATACACGTTATGCCACAGTAGAGCCACTTATACAAGAGCAGCTTATACACATAATGCCTGACTAAAAAATTCCTGATTCATGCTCCGTATAATATTTGTCATTTTCCTCCTTATAGTAATGTCCCTTACACAATAAGCCACACACCGTAATGCCCATTACACAATATGCCACACACCATAAAGCCCATTACATTCCACATGGTAATGCCCATGACACATGAAGCCACACACCGTAATGCCCATGACACAATATGCCACACACTGTAATGCCCATGACACTATATGCCACACACCGTAATGCCCATTACACAATATGCCACACACCATAAAGCCCATTACATTCCACATGGTAATGCCCATGAAACATGAAGCCACACACCGTAATGCCCATGACACAATATACCACACACTGTAATGCCCATGACACTATATGCCACACACCGTAATGCCCATGACACTATATGCCACACACCGTAATGCCCATTACAGATGATGCCACACAGTTATGCCCAACACCATTTTATGTCCCAAACACAATAATGCTCATTACAAACTATGACCCACAGTTAGGCTTCTAATTACTTTTAACCTGTTGTCAGGTTTCTAATGCTCTGGGTTCCTTGCTCCGTGTGCAATAGTGCCATATGTGCAATAGACCATTCATAATAAGATACTTGCTTATTACTTTTTAGATGTACATTTATGGGTTCATTTTAAGTAATTACTTTCCCAATAAACACTGCGCATCTCTATTTTAAGGGTTGTGCGCCTGTTGTGTTTTTACATATCCATGTCTTAAGCTTCGTATGGGGAGTAAGGTGTTTTCTCCCAAACCTGCTAACCCTTTTTATTGGTGTTTACATATATTTAATATTTATATATGCATTAGGGCAAAGCTAAGCTGGGATAGGAGGAGGGGAGACCGGGTGCTGTATATCAGAGGTTGATGGGAGCTGGGGAAAGGAGGAAAGGGCTGCCACAGAATTAGGAGGGGTGCTGGGTATAGGTGAGAGCCTAAGACATAGTAGGTGGGAGCTGGGTACAGTATGTGTAGGCTGGGACAGGCACAAGGATACCGGGTATGGTCCGTACTGGCGGTTGAGGGCCAGGAGACTGGAGCAATGCAAAGAGGAGGAAGCGAGTAAAGGAAGAGGGGGGGGAGGGATTGCTGCAGGGTTTTAGTGGTAAAGAGGAGCCAGGGACTGGAGGAAGTAAGAGCCAGGCATTGAAGGCAGTGTGGGACTCCTGGGGCAGCAGTGCTGGTATATGGCTCCACACTGCTGGCAGGTAAAGCAGGCAGGAGAGGAGAGATGCATCAGGGGAGCAGTGAAAGCATCTGAGAGGAGGCGGGGCCACGCACTATTCCTTCATGCACAGTCGGCCACTAGGTGTCTGATGGAGTCTGGAGATGTGAGTACACTTCACCACTGTCTGTGGCTAGAAGCCTGTCAGCTGCCTTACAGGCTGGGTAACACAGCCGCTCCGCACAGCAGCCACACGTGTTGGAGCCGGGCAGCACTATTCCTGCTATCCTGGCATAGCCTCTGGCAAAAGCGCAGTCCATTCTGCTCTGCAGGGAGTGGGACTGGTGGCCGGCCCAAAGTGCTGAAAATGGGACTGGCTCAGGGGGGCATCTGTCACCCTGCCCCCCAGCCAGCCACAAGTCTCCTCTGAACAGCTATGTGCTTCTCAGAGGGGACTGATCGTGTCCAGGGCAACTCACTGATAGCGTCCAGGGTGACTCACTGTCACAGAAATCAGCAGCACCCTCATCGGTCCGGCGCTCTACGCAGCCGCGTATCATGAGTATACATCGGGTCGGGCCTGAGCATGGCTGGAAATTCCAATAGAAGTGTTGATTTTGTTGAGAGATGATCTGTTGCCTACTTATAAAAAGTGTGATTTGAATAGTATTGAGGTACCTATTGTAAGCCTGTAAGCCTGGTTTTAAAAAAAAGTGGCCTTTCTAGAGTCTAACCATGTATGTGAAGCAGTATGTACACTCACACCCTGCAAACACATTACATACACCTGTAAAAAAGAGCTACATATAACTGCTGTGTAGGACTTGAAGCGCCGACCTTAGCATTGATGGGATTTCCCTTTACTCGTTGCACTACCTCACCCCAGGAAGTACTGACTGCTGAAAGGGGATTGGGGATACCACCAAACAAATAGCAAGAAGTCCAAAATGGGGGTAAAAGAAAAGGGGGTTTGAAAATTTGGCTTTGGCCGAATTTTAGCAATTACAATAAGGCTGCATTCAAGTATCACAAATCAATTATTCACACCCATCATGCAGACTTCATTTAGTACGTAACTACAAATGAGCATAATAACAACCCTAAATAATTATCAACAAAAAAATAAAATCAGTGATAACAAAAAAGGGGCAAACAATACCCTTAATATCAGAAATATCTAGATTTATGGTAGACTTACCATAGTTAAATCTCTTTCTGTGAGGTACACTGAATTCCACAAGAAATACATTGGGGTGTAGAGTTGGATCTTGATCCGAGGCACCAACAGGCTAAAGCTTTGACTGTTCCCAGGATGCACTGCACCACCTCCTCTATAACCCCGCCTCCGGGCACTGGAGCTCAGTTTCGTTAACCAGTCCAATGCAGTAGCAGGTAAAAGAGACGGCAAATGTTAGTCACATAGAACCACATTCTCACGACAGAAGAAGGGACCAGCGGCTAATGCCATACAAACCCAAAGAAGCGAAGTACGTCAGGGTGGGCGCCCTGTGGAATCCAGTGTACCTCGCAGAAAGATATTTAACTATGGTAAGGGTAAGTCTACCATAAATCTCCTTTTCTGCAGCGCGGTACACTGGGATTCCACTGGGAATACATCAGGGATGTCCTAAAGCAGTTCCTCATGGTAGGGGACGCACAATAGCAGGCACAAGAACCCAGCGTCCAAAGGAAGCATCCTGGGAGGCGGAAGTATCAAAGGCATAGAACCTAATGAACATGTTCACGGAGGACCATGTAGCCTCCTTGCACAATCATTCAGTGGACGCACCACGGTGGGCCGCCCAATCAGGTCCAACAGACTGAGTAGAATGGGCTTTGATAGCAGCAGGAGCTGGGAGTCCAGCCTGCGCATAGGCTTGTGCAATCACCATTCTAATCCATCTGGCCAAGGTTTGCTTATTCGCAGGCCAGCCACGTTTGTGAAAACCAAAAAGTACAAACAGGGTATCTGACCTCCTGATAAAGGCAGTCCTCTCCACATAAATACGGATAGCCCATACCACATCCAAAGACCGTTCTTTGGAAGACAAACCAGAAGAGATAAAGGCCCACAATCTCTTGGTTAAGATGGAAAGAAGATAACACTTTAGGCAGGACAAAGCGCCTAAGTCCAACACCCTCCTAGCAGAGGCAATAGCCGGCAGAAACACAACCTTAAGCATAAGGCATTTAAGGTCCACAGACTCAAGAGGTTTAATGGAGACTCTTGTAGGGCATTTAAGACAACAGACAGCTCCCATGGAGCCACAGGAGGGACATAGGGAGGCTGAATCCGTAAAACACCCTGAGTGAAAGTAGGAACATCAGGAATAGATGCAATTTGTCTCTGAAACCAAACCGACAAGGCAGATATATGAACCTTGAGGGAGGCCAGACAAAGGCCTAAATCTAGGCCTTGTTGCAGAAAAGCCAAAAGCCTGGAAGTTCTGAACGAATAGGCATCATAATTCTGAGCAGCACACCATGTGAAGTGTTCCAGACCCTGTAATAAATCCATGCAGAAGCCGGTTTTTGGGCATTCAACATAGTTTGAATAACCGCCTCGGAGAATCCTTTGGCCCTCAGGAGTGAAGCGTCAAGAGCCACGCCATCAACGCCAGTCTGGCCAGGTCCGGATAGACACAAGGGCCCTGAATGAGGAGGCCTGGGCGTTGAGGAAGTAGAAGAGGACGCTCGATCGATAGACCTTGTAGGTCTAAGAACCAAAGCCGTCTGGACCATGCTGGAGCAACTAGTAGTATTCCTCTTTCTAGCTTGAACTTCTGTAGCACCTTGGGCAGGAGTGACACTGGAGGGAACACGTATGGCAGCCAAATGTTCCATGGAATTGCCAGTGCGTCCACAAACCCTGCTTTAGGATCCCTTGTCCTTGATCCGAAGACCGGAACCTTGTGATTGTGTCGAGACGCCATCAGGTCTACATCTGGTAAGCCCCACTTGTCCACTAGGAGTTGAAAGACTTCTGGATGAAGACTCCAGTCCCCGGTGTGCACGTTCTGATGACTGAGGAAATCCGCTTCCCAGTTGAGGACTCCGGGAATGATCACTGCCGATATTGCTGGCAGATGGCGTTCCACCCAACGGAGGATTTTTGATACTTCCAGCATTGCCATGCGGCTTCGAGTGCTGCCTTGATGATTAATGTACTCCACCATGATGGTATTGTTTGATTGTACTTGAACAGGCCTGTTCTGTACCAGAGGCAGGGCAAGCGTCAGCGCATTGAACACTGCCCAGATTTCGAGAATGTTTATCGGGAGGAGAGATTCCTCCCTGGTCCACCGACCCTGGAGAGAGAGAGTGTTGCTCCAACACCGCACCCGAACCTCGCAGACTGGCATCTGTTGTCAGGAGGACCCAGTTGGAGATCCAGAATGGACGGCCCCTACTCAACTGTTGGTCCTGTAGCCACCAGCTCAGTGACAGACGAACCTCCGCAGTCAAGGAGATCATTTGAGACCTGATCCGATGAGGCAGGCCGTCCCACTTGAAAAGGATTAACCTCTGCAGAGAGCGGGAATGAAATAGAGCTTACTCTACCATGTCGAAAGCCGACAGCCTAGTACTTGCATCGCTGACTGTATCGACACTCTTGGGCGAGAGAGTATCTGATCCTGTCCTGAAGTTTCAGGGCTTTCTCTGGAGACAGAAACAATCTCTGGCTGTGTGTGTCCAGCAGTGCCCCCATGCTCTGAGCAGGGACCAGTGAGGACTTTTTCCAGTTGATGAGCCACCCGTAGGCTTGTAGGAATTGGACCGTCAGTTCCAGATGACTGAGGAGAATATCTTGGGAGTTCGCCAGGATCAGCAAGTCATCCAGATATGGCAGGATCCTGATTACCTGAAGACGGAGAAAGGCCGACATCACGGCCATGACCTTGGTGAAGATCCGAGGGGCCGTGGCCAGTCCAAATGGCAGAGCCTGGAATTGATAATGTAGGTTGCCAATAGCAAACAGCTGATATTGCTGATGCGATATGGCAATAGGTATATGCAGGTAAGCATCCTGTATGTTCAGGGATACCATATAGTCTTCGGGTTCCATGGACAGTACAGTAGAGCACAGAGTTTCCATACGGAATTTGGACACTCTCACAAATTTGTTCAATGATTTGAGGTTGAGTATAGGCTGGAAGGACCCATTTGGCTTTGGAACTAGAAACAGGGTCGAATAGTATCCCCTGCCTCTCTGGGACAGAGGTACCAGCAGTACCACTCCTGTGTCAAGGAGGGATTGCACAGCCAAGTGCAGAGCTTGCGCTTTCAACGGATCCGAAGGGATAACCATTGAGCAGAATTGGCGAGGGGGACGTTTCTTGAAAGAGGTTGCGTACCCGTGAGAGACAACTTCCCGCACCCAGGCATCCGAAGTGGTCTTTAACCAGGCCTGGACGAACTGCAGAAGTCGGCCTCTTACCCTGGGGTCCCACAGGTGGAGGCCCGCCCTGTCATGCAGCAGGCTTGTCTTATTTGGAAGCAGGCTGACGGGCGGCCCAAGATTGTTTAGGTTTGGACCTAGTGGATTTGGAAGTACGAGCCTCTCGGGTACACCTGACCCTTTGCCTTCCCTGAAGGTCGAAAGGAACGAAAAGTGTTACTCTTCACCTTCGGTGCAGAAGGATTAGTACTTGGGAGAAATGCAGTCTTAGCAGTTGCAAAGTCAGTCACAATCTTATTCAGAACCTCCCGAAAAGGATGTTTCCCTTAAAAGGGAGCACCTCCAAGGTCTTTTTGGAGTCTAGGTCCACCTTCCAGGACCTCAACCACAGAATTCGGCGAGCCAGTATACACGTGGTGGACGCCTTGGCTGCCATTACACCTGCCTCAGAGGCCGCCTTCTGAATATAGTGGGAGGCTGTGGTAATATGAGACAGATACTGTCTGGCAGTGTCAGAAATATTCTGAGGCAGCTCATCCTCAATTGCCTGAACCCATGCTTCAATTCCTTTTGCAGCACAGGAGGCTGCTATAGTGGGTCTATGTAAAGCACCGGTAAGAGAGGAAATAGACTTCAGGCATCCCACCACATGCTTATCCGTCGGTTCCTTCAGTGTGGTGACAGTGGTGACAGGCAAAGTAGATGACACCACAAGACAGGCGACATGAGAGTCCACCGGCGGTGGAGTTTCCCAGTTGTTACTCAACTCCGCAGGGATAGGATAACGAGCTAGCATCTTTTTAGACAGAGAAAATTTATTTCCTGGAGACGACCAGGATTCCTGATGTACAGATGGGTCCACATTTATCTTGACCTTTAATAGGATTGTCATGAATCTGCATTCTCCATCGCATCACTACTGTGGAACTACAGGTTCCAGCAGTTCATTTCTGTTCCAGTTCTAGTTTTCAGTCTACTGCAGCCTGGAGTACACAGTGCTTCAGCTAACTCACAGCTGATCTGAACACCTAATCCAGCGGGGTGTGCTCTCACAGAGATGCAACATCCAATCATCACAGACCAAGGGGTATAAGCTCCAGTTCCTGGCTCAGTCTCATTGCCTTGGACAACACGTCACATTCTGTGAACAGGCGTCTCCTGTTTGCAGTCCTCTGTCTGCAGAGATACCCCTGTGTATTGGACCTGTGGAACTACAGGTCCCAGCAGTTCCAGTTTCCAGTTCCAGGTTCCAGCCTTGGACAACACGTCACATTCTGTGAACAGGCGTCTCCTGTTTGCAGTCCTCTGTCTGCAGAGATACCCCTGTGTATTGGACCTGTGGAACTACAGGTCCCAGCAGTTCCAGTTCCGTTCCAGTTCCAGGTTCCAGTCTTGGACAACACGTCACATTCTGTGAACAGGCGTCTCCTGTTTGCAGTCCTCTGTCTGCAGATATACCCCTGTGTATTGGACCTGTGGAACTACAGGTCCCAGCAGTTCCAGTTCCGTTCCAGTTTCCAGTTCCAGTCTTCAATTCTTTGTTTCCAGCAATCTCCTATTTCTGGCATCTCCAAGTTGTTTCCCTGTTCCAGTATTCCTGTGGAACTACAAGTAGCAGCAACCACTCCAGAACTCCTGCAAGTCACATTCAGTGTGCAAGTTCCTGTGTTCCAGTCTCCAGTCTTCATTGTTCCAGTTTGCTACAAACTCCAGCCACAGTCTGCTACTCCAATCTGCAGTAGAGACTTTCCTCAGGTGTGTTCTCAGCCTCTTCACCTAATTACCAGCATTCCACACTGTGCATTGCCTTTAGCACTTAACATCTTGCTGTGTTGGGACTGTCTCCTGCTAGGGCCTTGCTTGGCTTAAAGACGTATGCTTCTACAGAGACTGTGTGCTTTGATGGCTATTCGTTATATACCAGAGTTTTGTTTGCTGCATCTGATTTCATTATTGCCTTATCATTTATATCAAGTTTCAAGTTCATCTTCATTGCTTATTTGTTACCAGTGACTTTTGAAATATTCATTTATCGGATTAAGTTATTATTCATTGTTCCTGTCATCGGTTATCCCTGTGTGATAATAAATATCAAGCGCACATGCGCGGAACTTTTTGTCCGTTTCCCAGTTTCCTCTATCACTCCTACACTGACCCACTAGTGCCCCCTCCGGGGACATACTAAATCAGAATCCTGACAAGGATTAACTGAGACTGGCCAATCGGACTTAATCCCCTGCTGTAATGACTTAATCCCCTGCTGTATTGTACTCTGTATTGTATTGCAGTTGAGAACAATAGATTAAGGGTTTATGCTAATAAATCATGTTGTGCCTAGGCGCAGAAAACTAGTCAAGATAACCGTGGACCTATCTGTATGTCAATTAAATGGTCAGACTACTTTAGTAACCTTCTGACGTTTGAACTTATCAGGTTTCTTAGACGCAGGAGTGGGATCGATCTCATCATCAATTTGGAGAATCAGCTTAATAGCCTCCACTAGGTCAGGAACATCAACCTGGGTTGTAGATTCCTCATCAGAAGCGACTGTATTAGTGTCTGACGGATCAGTATATTCCCCACCCTCATCAGAAGAATTATCTGAAATATTAGTGGATTGTGAGGAAGAAATGGCCCGCTTAGATGACCCCTTGCCCCAGAGGGTCGTGGGGTAGACTTTTGTCTAACCAAAGATTGATTTAATTGTTGTAACTGGGTAGACAGAGTGTCC
This sequence comes from Pseudophryne corroboree, assembly GCF_028390025.1. Classification (NCBI taxonomy): domain Eukaryota; kingdom Metazoa; phylum Chordata; class Amphibia; order Anura; family Myobatrachidae; genus Pseudophryne; species Pseudophryne corroboree. The sequence goes on along the minus strand of NC_086447.1, from coordinate 276,234,303 downwards.
GCCCAGGGCGGATTAACTACTGTGACAATATGTGGCTACAATGGCACAGGAGGTCCCACAGAGGGCATAAGACGTGTCACAAGCGTATTCAGCATACTTGAAAACGCTGCCCAAGGTGGTTCCTGATTGGCCACATGTGCTGCTGGCTGACTGGGAGATGTATGGCACCCAGTGCCTGAACCATCAGCTAAAACTTCTCCCTCAGGTAAATCCTTGGTGGCAGCACTGCATGATGCAGAAGCGTCCGAGGATTTCCCGCCCTGTGTGGCAGACATTATAGGGAATGTAGTCTTAGAGCGTAACAGTACAGTATAGCCAGACAAACACAATACCTACAAATAACCCCCTGATTTATGTGACAGTAAGTACAGGGCACAAACAGAGGATAAAAGCGGTATGAGGTGACTGAAATACACAGTAAAAAATACAAAACAGTATAGACTGTGTAGCACTATATATATATATATATATATATATATATATATATATATATGAGAGAGAGACCCTGATGCACCGAGCCCCCCAGGGTACAGAATATAGTTATAGCAAGAAGTGTGATACACGAGAATGAAATCCACACAGCAGCTACAGGCACACTAAGTCACAGGTACAATGCAGAAGTTATTACAGCTAAACAATAAAACTGCACTGGACTAGTAAAACTACATATAGATATGTATGTATATAGATATAATAATGCACAGTAGATCTGGATGTATATCACAGAATAATAAATATTCAGGTAGAAGTACATTTGTTCTTAACTAACACTGTCTAAAATGACATGTAGAATACTTAAGTGCCTGTAAATGCACATCGCTGATGAGACAGGCGGCTTTACAGAGGAGACAGTGCCCTGCAGTCCCGGAGATCAGCCCAGCTACTTGTGTAAAGATGGCGCCAAAATCTCTATCAGGGAGTGAGGGAGAGTAAAATGCAGCTCCAGGACGGGAACACCAGCAGTAGATGGCGCCCGGAGCTGGGAGAGGAGCTACAGGTCAGCACCTTATCCCCTATGCTGGTCGTCACCACCAGGTACTGTGGAGCCTATGTAAAATGGATTTTAGTAAATCCGACCTGTGCTCCCTGCCCTGGTGGATATAGTGGGGTCCATGTGCAGTACAGTGTCCACGCCAGCGGCGGGTCCGTCTCCTGGGATCGCGACCGGACCGCGATTTACCAGCAGGTCCCACCTGGGGGGACCCTCTTACCTCCTCCCTGATGAGCAGTCACACGATCCAGGAGCGCATCAGCGGTGGTGTGCCTGAAGACCAGTGCGCCTCCGCTGCAAGTACCCGGGAACCCGGTCGCGGGAGTATGCAGCGCTGCTGGGGAGGTGATGGAGCCACAGCACAGAATGTCAGAATGACATAAACAGTGCTGCGGCCCTTGAAGTCTTCTTAAAAAGCTCTTTTCAGGGCTGCCTGTGACCTGCTCTGCAGGCACCAACTTACAAACTGAGCTCCAGTGCCCAGAGGCGGGGTTATAGAGGATCCTGGGAACAGTCAAAGCTTTAGCCTGTTGATGCCTCGGATCAAGATCCAACTCTACACCCCGATGTATTCCCTGTGAAATGCCAGTGTACCCCGCTGCAGAAAAGTTAATATAATACATTTACTCAAAGAAATAGACATGCATCTGTATTCTGTAATAACATATAAGCGTTACAAGCTATAACAAATATGACAACAAAGCAGGAAGGAGCTGGGGTAAAGTTACCAAATGTTTGTGGGTTCCTAGTGGAGTATCTCGGAGGTATGGGTCCAGGGTGTCGGAGTGGGGACAGGACGATGCAATTTATATCATCATGTCCCAGCACAATGCAGCAAAACTGCATAAATAGCTGCATCACGCATCAGGGGTGGGGCATAATGATGACGCTTATGGCAAATCATGTCATCACACCTTTATCTTACCCAGTTCACCAGGGAAAGATTGACAAGATTCAGCAAGTATGAGCAGCAAGCAAAGGTTTGGAGAACCTCCTATTGGAGAGCCACATAATTCAGTTATATATATGTAATTTGTTACTCATGCTCAAAAGCATATAGGGGGTTATTCAGAGATGGTTGCAGATTTTGCTATTGCAGCAAAATCTGTGACCATACTACTCACATGCTGGATGCTGCTCAGCACAGGGCAAGGCTGCCCAGCATTTGTGGCGCCACCCCAGGGTGCTATCGCAATTCCATTACGATTGCATCGAATAGAGGTTGACCTCTGCCTGCGCAGCATGGCTGCAAAGGCAGGGCCACCACCGCCATGTTTCCTATCACAGGAAATACAAGTGACATCATCGGCCAGCACCCAAAACAGCCATGACACGCCTGCGTTTCCTGCCCTCCTCCCCCCAATGACGCATCACTGCCCCCAGAGGCCCGCTGCCTGTCAATCAATATGCGATTGCATCCTTCCGGGTGAAGGGCCGCGTATGTGCACTGCACAGACCCTTTGGGCACGGCCCTGCATGTGAACACAGCGGCTGCGTCCATTTCTGAATAAGGCCCATACTTCATGCAAATATAGGGCCGGTTGTAATGCCGCCTGAGTTTGGCGGTCGTGCAGGATGCCGGCCGAACTCAGACTTTTTTTTAAAGGGGCAATCATTTACAAGATGTGGTTCTGTCTTGTAAGCGATTGCCCCTTTTCAAAAAAAAAAATTGAAAGTTCGACCAGCATGCCACACAACAGCCGAACTCGGGCGGCATTACATCTCGCCCATAGTTAGGAAAATTTCTCTATGCCCCACTTATTTCTCCATATTTCCATGCATTGGAGGGGCTCTATAGGCGGAATGTAACATGAATTACATTTTTAATGCATATCCCGTCACTTACAGAACGCATAGCGTCGTAAATAATGCCGTATGCATGTACAAGTGCAATTAAAAATGAAAAAGACTGCTCTTCCAATAAACACTGTCCTTTGCCATAGTAGGACTTCCAGGTTTATGACCCAGGAATCCTTCTGTGGTCAAAACCATTTTCAGAGTTTTGTACATCCCATATGTACAGTATGATACAAAGAAAATTGTTCACAGCTATGTAGTAATGTCGGCCATACACTAGGTCGATATCATGTATGAATACATAATATCGACGCGTCATCCGACCCAACGCATGCACATCATGCATGTTTTGGGTGCGGTTACGATGCAATGCCGCACGCGTCGCACATTGCATCAAAAGATCGTATGTGCTGCATATATGAGGTCAACCCCTGCCTGTGCAGCATGGATGTAGAGGCAGGGGCACAGCCGCCATGTTTTCTATTGCAGGAAACGCTAGGGACATCATCGGCCAGCATCGAAAACGGCCATGACACGCCTGCGTTTCCTTCCTCTCCCCCCCCCCCTGCCCCCCAATGCCACTTCGATGCCCCTGGAGGCTCGTCGCGAGATGTATGGCCAGCATTATAATTGCTTCCTTATTTAATAATACTGTACATTTTGTTACATTTGGCTCTTCTGCAGTTATTTATTATAAGTTTAATGTTTTATGCTGTCATATAATGATTTTTATTTAATATGTCAAATAAGATTCTTTAGTTAATACTTTAAGTTATTTGCCTCTGGGAAGTTCTAGGAGTGTCATGGGTTTGTGTTGAAAAACGTGTCTAGATTATTGTGTTCCATCTGCATAAAACTCCTAATTAATTCCTCCTTCATGGACATTTTGATAAGGAAAAATTTATTTTTACATTTCAGCTAAAAGGCTTATATAATACCTCAAACATGGACACAACTGCTTATGCACATTTGCTTAACTTAAGGGAAAAGGGGAAATTTTAATTTGTAGCAGTGTTTAGGACTAGTGACCATTTTCTAGCAATTATAACATCTATATTAAAAAGGTCATTCACATTTAGCGGTCTATTCATGAAGCAGTGAAAATAGTGGAGAAGGGAGTCTGTGGAGCTACTCCCTACAATTGTATAGTATGCAAACTATAAATGTTACTTCAATACGGATTGGTTGCCATGGGCAACTTCTCCACTGGCTCACTTCTCCACACTTTTCACTGCTTCATAAATATAGACCCCTTAGAAACTAGTGCATTTGCAAACCAGTTACTGTACATCTTCCTGTACATCATGTTGTCTTCAATGGGACGAACAGCTAAGACAACACCACCCCTGATCATAGTCAAAAGATGTCCATGTGGGCAGCCACTGGTAGCACTGGTAGCGAAAACAGGGAGGGAAATTCAAACACTGGGTCAGCAAGTGTATAGTAAATGCAACTACTATGTATTGTGGAAGGACCAGTTGAGTCAATGGTTCTGACAGCTCTACTGTATCTCTACTGCCTGTCCCTCAAATAGGATTAGTGCTTCCAAAATTGTATAAAGGCTGGTTATTCAGCAGCCTTCCAAACTCCTCACTATGGTCAGTGCCAAAGCTAGGATTTTTGTCACCCGTGGCAAGGAAGTAACGTGGCGCGCCCCCCCTTCCTTCCCCAACAAACACAGATCTATTTACTCTGGGACTTATTCCATATAGATGCGCTCCCTATAGTTGTACCCCCTATAGATGCTTTCCCTATATATACTGTATGTTCCCAATAGATGCACTCTTTACGGGTACTCTGCAAAGATGTACTCCTTCTAGATTTACTCACGGTATATATATATCAGTGGTGTAACTAGAAATTTTGCTCCCCTCAGCCAAAAATAATTTTTTGGGAGAGAAAAAATAGGATTTTAATCACCTACCGGTAAATCCTTTTCTCATAGTCCATAGAGGATACTGGGGTCCACATTAGTACCATGGGGTATAGACGGGTCCACTAGGAGCCTTGGGCACTTTAAGAAATCAATAGTGTGCACTGGCTCCTGCCTCTATGCCCCTCCTACCAGACTCAGTCTAGAAACTGTGCCCGAGGAGACGGACATATCCTGAGGAAGGATGTAGCAGAACAGTGGTGAGATTCGAACCAGCACACACACAAACAAGCGGAAAGCCATGCTAACCCAACTTGATCAGGAACAGCAACGGCTGAACCAATATTACTTAACCAAGTAACATTGCAGGAAGAACGAAGCACTGGGCGGGTGCCCAGTATCCTCTACGGACTACGAGAAAAGGATTTACCGGTAGATAATTAAAATCCTATTTTCTCTTACATCCCAGAGGATACTGGGGTCCATTTAATACCATGGGGATGTACCAAAGCTCCCAAACCGGGTGGGAAAGTGCTGAGGTTCCTGCAGAACTGATTGACCAAACTGAAGGTCCTCACAGGCCAAAGTATCTAACTTGTAGAACTTAGCAAACGTGTTTGAACCTGACCAAGTAGCTGCTCGGCAGAGCTGTAAAGCCGAGACACCCCAGGCAGCCCCCCAGGAAGAACCCACCGTCCTAGTAGAGTGGGCCTGTACAGATTTTGGACATGGCAAACCCTGGCGTGGAATAAGCATGCTGGATAGTAAGTCTGATCCAGCGTTCAATTGTCTGCTTTGAAGCAGGAACACTAAATTTTATTGGGATCATAAAGAACAAACAGCGAGTCCGTTGTTTCTGTGACGAGCTGTTCTTTTCACATACACCTTCAAAGCCCTCACAACATCCAAAGACTTTGAAGTGTCGGTGATAACCGGAACTACAATAGGTTGGTCGATGTGAAACGCAAGCACCACTTTAGGAAGAAATTTCTGACTAATTCTGAGCTCAGCTCTGTCCTCATGGAACATTAAATAGGGACTTTTATGAGACAAAGCCACCAACTCCGACACACGTCTTGCTGAAGCCAAGGCCAGCAGTGTCACGGTCTTCCATGTAAGATATTTTACGTCCACCTCCTGTAACGGTTCAAACCAGTCCGATTGGAGGAACTGCAGCACCACGTTGAGATCCCAAGGTGCCGTAGGAGGCACAAAGCGAGGTTGGATGTGCAGAACACCTTTCAAGATCATCTGGACCTCAGGGAGAGAAGCCAATTGTTTCCAAAAGAAAATGGACAAGGCCGAAATCTGGACTTTTATGGAGCCCGGACGCAGGCCCACATCCACACCTGCCTGCAGAAAAAGCAGGAAACGTTCCAAATGAAATTACACCCCAGAATAATTTCTGCTCTCACACTAAGAGACGTATTTCTTCCAAATACGATGGTAATGCTTAGACGTTACCCCCTTCCTGGCTAGGATCATAGTCGGGATAACCTTGTTAGGGATCTCTCTCCTGACTAGAATCAGCCGTTCAACTTCCATGCCATCAAACGTAGCCGTGGTAAGTCCTGACAGACGAACGGCCCTGTTGCAGAAGATCCTCGCGAAGAAGTAGAGGCCACGGATCTTCGAGGAGCATCCCCAGAAGGTCCGCTTACCAGGCCCTTCTTGGCCAGTCCGGAGCAATGATTATTGCTTGAACCTTTTCCCTTTTTATTCTCTTCAGAATTCTTGGATCAGAGGAAGTGGAAGGAACACGTACACCATCGGATAGACCCATGGAGTCATCAGGGCGTCTACCGCCACTGCCTGTGGGTCTCTCGACCTGGAACAATACCGCTTGAGCTTTTTGTTGAGCCGAGAGGCCATCATGTTGATCTGTGGATATCCCCATCGACTTGTCAAGCACTTGAACACTTCCGGGTGAAGGCCCCACTCCCCCGGGTGCAGGTCGTGTCTGCTGAGGAAGTCTACTTCCCAGTTTGTCTACTCCTGGAATGAAGACAGCTGACAACTCCACAGCGTTTTTTTCTGCCCAGAGAGGAATTCTTGACACCTGTGATATTGCCGCTCAGCTCTTCGTTCCGCCCTGTCGGTTTATGTACGTCACTGCCGTCACATTGTCCGACTGGACCTGAATGGCCCGATCTTGAATAAGATATGAGGCCTGCAGAAGGGTGTTGTATATGGCCCTGAGTTCCAGAATGTTGATTGGAAGAACGACTTCCTGACTTGACCATCTTCCTTGAAACTGCACCCCCTGAGTGACTGCTCCCCAACCTCTGAGGCTTGCGTCTGTGGTTAACAGAATCCAGCTCTGAATTCCGAACCTCCGACCTTCGACGAGGTGAGAAGTCTGTAGCCACCACAGAAGGGAGATCCAGGCTTTTGGCGACAGATGGATCCTCTGGTGCATATGAAGATGTGATCCGGACCATTTGTCCAACAGATCGAGGGTCTTGCGTAAAACCTTCATATTGAAGAGCCTCATAAGAGGCCACCATTTTACACAGAAGGCAAATGCACAGATGCACCGACATCTGGGTTTGCTTCAGGACGTCCCGAACCAACGACTGGATCACCAATGCCTTCTCCAACGGAAGGAACACTTTCTGCTACTCTGTGTCCAGTATTATTCCCAGGAATGGGAGCCTCCGTGTTGGCTCTAGGTGAGATTCGGAATGTTCAGAATCCACCCGTGATCCTGGAGGAGTTTGGTTGAGAGACCAATGCTTTCCAGCAACCTTTCCCTGGACGGTGCTTTTATCAGGAGATCATCCAGGTACGGAATTATGTTCACTCCCTGATTGCGGAGTAGAAACATCATCTCTGCCATCACCTTGGTGAACATCCTTGGTGCCGTGGAGAGACCAAAAAGCAGGGCCTGGAACTGGTGGTGACAGTCCTGCAGTGCAAACCGTAGATAAGCCTGATGAGGCGGCCAGATCGGAATGTGAAGGTACACATCCTTGGTATCAAGAGCAACTAGGAATTCCCCCTCCTTCAGACCTGAGATTGCCACTCTCAGAGACACCATCTTGAATTTGAACACCCGTAAGTACGGGTTCAAAGACTTAAGATTCAGAAACGGTCTTACCAAACCGTCTGGTTTTGGTACTACGAACAAGTTGGATTAGTACCCCTTGTTGAGCAGATGAGGTGGAACTGGAACAATGACCCGAGTCTGTACCAGTTTTTGGATGGCATACTGTAAAGTTATACTTGCCTCTTGTGAAACTGGCAAGCCTGATTTGAAGAATCTGTGAGGAGGGAGCTCTTGGAAGTCAAGTCTGTAGAAATAAGATCTATGACCCAGGGATCCTGGCACGAACTTGACCAGATCTGACTGAAGAATTGTAGTCGGGCTCCCACCTGACAGTCCTCCAGGCGTTGCGGTCTATCGTCATGCTGAAGTCTTTGAGGAAGCAGAGCCTGAGCTCTGTTCCTGAGCACCTGCAATTGCTGGTTTGCGTGGTTTACCTCTAGCGCCGCTGGAGGATGTAGAAGCACCTCTGGATTTGCTCTTGAACTTGGCCGTCCGAAAGGACTGTAACTTAGAAGCTGAATAAGTCTTCTTGGTTGGGGGGGGGGGGGGGCTGCGGAAGAAAGATAAGTAGACTTACCCACAGTAGCTGTGGAGATCCATTTGTCTAGTTCATATCCAAACAAGGGCTCTCCTGTGAATGGTAGGCCTTCCATGCCTTTCCTGGAGTCCGCATCAGCAGTCCACTGGCGTAGCCACAAGCCCCTGCGTGCCGACACTGCCATAGTGGTGGTGCGTGCGTTAAGCAAGCCTCTTTTATGGCTTCCACCATAAAGTTTGCAGAGTCCTGTATATGCTGCAGGAGTAAAACAACATGCCCCTAGACAAGGAATCTAATCCCTCAATTAGATTACCTGACCATTTTGCAATGGCTTTTGTGATCCCCGCACATGCAATAGTGGGTCTTTGGGCCACCCCAGCAGCTGTGTACAATGATTTGAGTGCAGTCTCAATTTTTACGATCAGTCGTGTCTTTTAGGGAGGCTACACCAGGAAAAGGCAATTCCATTTTTTCGTGACAGCGTAGAGACTGATGCGTCCACTATCGGTGGAACCTCCCCTTTTTTTCCTATCCTCCTGAGGAAAGGGAAAAGATGAAAGGGATCTGAAATTTTTTTATCAGTATCAACCCACGGTTCTTCAAACAGGGTATTCAATTCCTTTGACACAGGAAAAGTGACTGAGGAATTCTTTTTTACATTAAAATAAGATTCCTCACACTCCTCCGACACTTTATCAGGAATTTGCAGAACATCTTTGACAGCTTCTATAAGAGCCTCTATTCCCTGTGACAGAGCCGCACCCCCCCCCCCCTCCAAGTCTACCTCACCCTCCTCCAAGTCTGACCCTTCAGCATCAGAGGCAGACTGCAGGATATGGGCCAGAGATCGCTTTTGCAGACAAATGGGAGGGGATTGAGACACTATTTTGGGGACTGAGTCTCTGTTCATAAACTCATCCACAGCCTTTAAGTATTGCATCTCTTTCTCATTGCGGGAAAATTTTGTAGAAAGAATGATCATTCCTTTCAGAGAATTAACCCACTCTGGTTCAGCCCTGCGAGCCTGTGAACCCTGAGTAACCAGTAGTGAGCCCCCTGGTGAAGAGGAACACTCCGCTGTACAAGAAACACACTCTTTGCCTGACATAATGTAAATGTGACAACACACACACACACGAAAAGGTTAAGCACAATTAACCCACAAAGAGCCCTTCAGGGAGACACAGAGTTGTTTGGAGCCAGACCCCAATGTGCCCTTACCGCTAATGCCAAGCTTAGCCAGGTCGCAAACTAAGTACCCTGATAGGGGACTTAGTATACTAGTAATCGCTCACCCCCTGCTATGACCCCTTGGTACCGCTGAGGTAATTTGGAGACACACTAGAGGAGCTGCGCGTCCCTGTCAGTCAGTGTCTGTGTCCACTGCAGAGGGAAAATGGCGCTGGTGAGCTGCTGGATCCTCTCATAGTGAAGCCCTGCCCCTTCAATGACGCGTGGTCTTCCCGCTTTTTTATACTGGCTGAGGAATTTGGTGCTTAAAATGGACAGAAACCGTTTTAAGGCTGTGTTGCCAGTATGGGTACTGTGTACAGTGTACTGAGACGCATTCCACCCCATTTAGAAGCCATGCGTCTCCGAACCCTAGTGCCGCCATAATAGCCGGCGCCCCGGCTCAGTACTCACCACTCTTCATTCTTCTGGCTCTATTAGGGGTGGCGGCGTGCTATGGGAATGTACGCTCGCCGTTGTGGGGCTTGCGAATAGTTCCCTCAAGAGCTCAGTGTCCTGTTAGCAGGGATCAGGACCATTAACCCTTCAAGAGGGTGAGCCGTTCCCCCCCTAAGTCTCATGAAGCAGGAGGCTGGTGCCACCCAGCCCTGCTTGAAAATAACAAACATATAAAATAAATGCATAAAACTCTTCAGGAGATCCTTCAGCGTGACTGGCTCCTCCGGGCACATTTTCTAAACTAAACCAAATGGACCCCAGTATCCTCTAGGACGTAAGAGAGTTTTTAGTGCAGCCGGTAACCTCGTCAGCGATCGGCGTAGGAGGTTATTTCCACAAAATGTGGAGAAGATGATGTTCTTCAAAATTAATTATAAATTCCTCCAGGAAGACCTTTACCAGCAATTGCCTCCAGAAAGTACACAGGGACCTGTAATGGTGGATTCCAGTGGAGACGAATTAATACTCTGTGAGGAGGAGGATGTACACACTGAAAGGGATGAGGAATCGGTGGATGAGCATGAGGTCGACATCTTGCCTCTGTACAGCCAGTTTGTGCAAGGAGAGATTGATTGCTTCTTTTATGGTGGGGGACCAAACAAACCAGTCATTTCAGCCACAGTCGTGTGGCAGACCCTGTCGCTGAAATGATTGGTTTGTTAAAGTGTGCATGTTCTGTTTATACAACATAAGGGTGGGTGGGAGGGCCCCAGGACAAATCCATCTTGCACCTCTTTTTCTTCTTTGCATCATGTGCTGTTTGGGGACTAGTTTTTTAAAGTGCCATCATGTCTGACACTGTCGTACAACTCCTAGATGGGCCAGGTGTTTGTGCCGTACACTTGTGTCGCTTAGCTTAGTCAAACAGCTACCTCATTGCACCTCTTTTACTTCTTTGCATGATGTGCAGTTTGGGGCCTAGTTTTTTTAAGTGCCATCCTGTCTGCAACTGCAGTGCCACTCCTAGATGAGACAAGTGTTTGTGCCGCACAGTGTCGCTTAGCTTAGTCATACAGCTACCTCATTTCACCTCTTTTACTTCTTTGCATGATGTGCTGTTTGAGGCCTATTTATTAAATCTGCCATCCTGTCTTCCACTCCTAGATGGGCCAGGTGTTTGTGCCGCACACTTGTGTCGCTCAGCTTAGTCATACAGCTCCCTCATTGCACCTCTTTTACTTCTTTGCATGATGTGCTGTTTGGGGCCTAGTTTTTTTAAGTGCCATCCTGTCTTCAACTGCAGTGCCACTCTTAGATGCGCCAGGTGTTTGTGCCGCACACTTGTGTCGCTTAGCTTAGTCACACAGCTACCTCATTGCACCGCTTTTACTTCTTTGCATGATGTGCTGTTTGGGGCCTATTTTTTAAATCTGCCATCCTGTCTTCCACTGCAGTGCCAGTCCTAGATGGGCCAGGTGTTTGTGCCGCACACTTGTGTCGCTTAGCTTAGTCATACAGCCACCTCGGTGCAACCTTTTAGCCTAAAAACAATATTGTGAGGTGTGAGGTGTTCAGAATAGACTGGAAATGAGTGGAAATGAATGTTATTGAGATTAATAATACCATAGGATCAAAATTAGCCCAAATTATGTGATTTTAGCTGTTTTTATGTTTTTTTCAAAAATCATCCAAATCCAAAACCAAAACACGAAAGGGTGGTTTTGGCAAAACCAATCCAGATCCAAAACACGAGCATGGATCCAGAACCAAAACCAAAACACGAAAAGTGCACGCCGCACATCTCTATTAAAAACACATCTTCCTTCAACTGTAACGTCCATTTTACACATACACCCCGCTAGTATCACAAAACATTCCGCATTACTTTTGGCTAAACTACTTCAAAGTACAGATTACTTATTTGTTTGGAGCTCTAATAATTCCATGGCACCCTCAGAAATAAATGAGTAGCCAAAGGGAAGCTGCACCTTCCATTTTGTCATATATGTAGAATTTTAGCTGCCCTTTGCATATAAAACCAATACCAAACAGAATATAAGGAATTAGAATACATGGAAAACCATGGTTTTTGTAGAATAGTTATCAAGTAAAACAAATATGTATTCAATTGATCACACCTGGTTTCTCTCCAACTGAAGGAAGTAAGGAAGTCTTTGGGGGGTATTCAATTGTTTAAAAAGTCAATTGGGTGTCTGTTTTTTCCTATCTAATAGACAGGAAAAAACAGCCACCCAACCGACTTTTCAAACAATTGAATTCCCCCCTTTGTGTCCAACAGACAATCCCAGCTCAATGTACGTTCCTACAAAGCATAGGTCAGTGTCAGCACTATTACCTGCATATTACTGCATAAATCACATGGTCACACATAATCCACAAGGTCACACATAGGGCCTAATTCAGACCTGATCGCTGCTGTGCGTTTTCGCACAGCGGGCGATCAGGTCTGAATTGCGCATGCGTATGCACCGCAATGCACAGGCACGACAGTCCACAACAACGAGGAGCGCCGGGATGGAGCAAAAAATCCGATCGCATCAGCGATCGCAAGAAGATTGACAGGAAGAGGGCATTTGTGGGTGGCAACTGACCGTTTTCAGGGAGTGTCCGGAAAAACACAAGAGGGACCCGGCGTTTTGTGGGAGGATTCGTGACGTCAGCTCCAGCCCTGATCATCGCAGCGGCTGTGGAAATTCCTGGGCTGTGTAGAGACTGCACAAACTGCTGTTTGTGCAGCTCCCCTGCACGTGCGATCGCACACCTGCACAGCGAATTCTCCCTCCCCCTGTAGGCGGCGACTACCTGATCGCAGGGATGCAAAAAACGCACCCTAGCGATCAGGTCTGAATTATCCCCATAAACTACATGGTCACACCCAGGGGTTGATTGGGATGGAAAACCAGCCCGGGAGATTACCGAAAGCAGCCCTAATGGGGTCGGCTTTGTTGAGGGGTTGGAGTCTGTGGATGGGGGCAGGATACTACCTCCTCATAACCTATCTTTCATCTTTTGCTGCAGTTTTGTCTCTGCCAAAACTCATCCAGACCCTGTTTATATTTATCTTTTAAACATATGAGGAAGCTGATAGCGATATACCAAAGTTATTATCAGTGTAACTATCTGTGTCCTACAAGTAAGAGGTCATTGGGCTTGCACTGATTCCCAAGTTCCAAGCGTTCCTATTCCTTAATTCAGCATAGAAATAGTCCAAAGAAGCTGACTGGGCCAAAGGCTCCACTTATAGTATTCTTTTGGGCAGTGGCGTAAATTCCTCCCCGTCGCCTGGAGGCAAGTTAGAGTTTACTGCCCCCACCCCTCGAAAAAAGAAGTGCCAGGACAGAGGTGACAGGGCCAGTACTTTGGTGAAAGGGACAGTCCAGTGGGGCCAGGACAGACTAAGACAGAGGGGACAGATGCAGGATAGGTGACAGGGCCATGACAGAACAGGGGGGACAAGAGACATGGGTGTCAGGGACAGGACAAAGGTGACAGGGCCAATACAGAGATGGGTGTGGTATGCATGATCGGCGGTCAGGAGGCCGGCGGTCAGCATACAGACACTGGGATCCCCACCCTCCCTCACACATATACATACGCCGCCACTCAGTGGAGTCTCTGCCCTCACCTCAATCTAATTGGCCGGCAAATCTATATGTCAGCTAGACCAAGCTTGTCACTCAAAATCCGGAGTGGCGGCAAGCCCATGCAACAGTGGGGTCTATGGGGGCGGTAGTTATGCCAGATATATATATATATATATATATATATTTCCTATAAATGCAGTCCCTATGGATGGGCTCACTATAGATGCTCTCACACACTGTAGTGGCTGTGATCTCCCATGCACAGAGATGGCCGCACTGGGGTCAGAGTGTGAGGGCAGTGGGCTGCTGCTCTGATGATCCTCAGAGGAGCAGGGTGTGTGGTCAGTGCTGGAACTCAGCTGCTGCTGTCTACGGTGTCTGTGTCTTTGTGTACACTCACAGCTCCTGTCCTGGCATGTGACTGGAGGAGAGCCGTGGGGGGCGCTGCCATGCACAGCCCGGTATAGAAGTCCCAGCCCGCTGGTTTGCTGGGACACTGCAAAACTTTCCCAAGGTTTCCCCAGCCTGGGAGAGACTGAGCGCTGACACCCACACAGGCTGCAGCAGCGACGCTGGGAGAGAGGCACATAGAGATTTCTGCTGTATGTATGCCGGTGACCGGGAGAGGAGGGGATGCGGCAGTGGGGACAGCTTGCATCCCCTCATATCTGGTGCCCGGGGCATGTGCCCCCCTAGCCCTCCCACCCCTAGTTATGGCCATGCTATGGTGGAGGTGTATCCATCCTTCTGTAGAGGACAGGTGAAGCAGTTGATCATAGTCAGGGCCAGATTATCAATGGGGTAGATGAGACTATAGCACCAGGCTTCCACAAATAGACAGACCCATCATTGTGACAGCATGATGATGCCCAGTCACTCAGATAGCCACAATGTTGGATTTACAAATTTCTATTTGTGGAAGCCTGGTGCCAATTTTACTTGCATCACCAAAAGGAGCAAAGATAATGAATTGGTGACATGACAAACACAATCATCCACACAAACTAAACACTGGTGATCAACTTTTCAAATAAGAGAACCCATCCAAACAAATGGTGTAGTCATTTCAGGATCAGGTTCAGGGTGGCTGAGAGTGGGTCTACTCTTTTCCCGAGCCTGGGCCTATTGGAGGAACATGGGGGAGGCCCATGTATGCCCCCCCCTCCCAACCTGCACGGGCACTTTGCACAGGGAGAGACTACTGCTGCTGCAGCAGCAGCCTCTCTCCCCAGCTGTTGTGTGCTGGTCTGGGGAAAGAGGCAGCTGTGGTAGCAGTCAGTCCTCTCTCCCTGTGTGATGTGCTGGGGGAAGAGGGACCCCCTGGATCTGCCCCTCTTACCAGCCTGCCCAGAGCCACCAGCACCCCCCGATACTTTTGATCTGATCGCAAGGAGGGGGCTGGCCACACCTCCCAGGTTGGCCACACCCCCTCTGAGTACCGAAACACAGCAGAGTAGGTCAGCACTATTGGCCTATATAGCTTGCATCATGAGAAGGAGAGCACACTTACTACTCCTAAACTAAACATTAACAATCTACATGCCATTCTATACTGCTACACACAAAACCGCTGGCAAATAGGGTGGGAGGGAGGGTGAACTGGAAAAGAGGCAGTTGTACTGGTTTACAGCAACTATCAAACCATAAAACTCCTCCCTCAAACAATTACCATAGGTCATAGGTTTTCAAACTCGGTCCTCAGGATCCCACACAGGTGTATTCATTACTTACTGACACATTTTAACACATGAAGCTAATTACTGTATATCACTTGTGATTCTGTTAGGAGACCTGGTAAACATGAACTGCTTGGGGTCCTGAGGACCGAGTTTGAGAACTTGTGCTATAGGTCAACCAAAACCATAACAAAGATGCTAATTCTTAAATGGGGGATTCCACCAGCACGTTGAAGGGCAATACACAGCAAACACATTGTGGTTTATCCTCCTTTATGTTGACTTCAAAACTGTCAGTCCCATTGCTGCTTTGACAAAGATGCCACCTGGTTGGCTGTTCCCAAGGCAGCTAAAAATAGATTACTCCAACATGGAAGCAATCAGACAGGTGCGCACAGCAGGAGACATGTTAGCAATTTTTTCTTTTTTTATTCCCATCATCATCATCAGTGCACTGCAGGAAGAAATCAAGGAGTCTCACTAACATGAGCATCTCACTTATACTACTATTCATAAAACAACATAATCAATCTCTGGCAACACGTCTGGGATTATGCCATTGTTAAAAAAAATCATTTTGAAAAGATACTGTAACTGATATATAAGATATTCAAGGTTGTACAATATCCAAGTAAAAGGTTATGGTAAATGTGTGTATATGGGCCCTCATTCCGAGTTGTTCGCTCGGTATTTTTCATCGCATCGCAGTGAAAATCCGCTTAGTACGCATGCGCAATGTTCGCACTGCGACTGCGCCAAGTAACTTTACTATGAAGAAAGTATTTTTACTCACGGCTTTTTCTTCGCTCCGGCGATCGTAATGTGATTGACAGGAAATGGGTGTTACTGGGCGGAAACACGGCGTTTCAGGGGCGTGTGGCTGAAAACGCTACCGTTTCCGGAAAAAACGCAGGAGTGGCCGGGGAAACGGTGGGAGTGCCTGGGCGAACGCTGGGTGTGTTTGTGACGACAACCAGGAACGACAAGCACTGAAATGATCGCACAGGCAGAGTAAGTCTGGAGCTACTCTGAAACTGCTAACTCGTTTGTAATCGCAATATTGCGCGTACGTCGGTCGCAATTTTAAGAAGCTAAGATTCACTCCCAGTAGGCGGCGGCTTAGCGTGTGTAACTCTGCTACATTCGCCTTGCGAGCGAACAACTCGGAATGAGGGCCATGAAGAGAATATATTACATCATGTTCTCCCACATGGGCCCTCATTCCGAGTTGATCGCTCGCAAGGCGAATTTAGCAGAGTTGCTCACGCTAAGCCTACGCCTACTGGGAGTGTATCTTAGCTTCTTAAAATTGCGACCGATGTATTCGCAATATTGCGATTACAAACTACTTAGCAGTTTCAGAGTAGCTTCAGACTTACTCGGCATCTGCGTTCAGTTCAGTGCTTGTCGTTCCTGGTTTGACGTCATAAACACACCCAGCGTTCGCCCAGACACTCCCCCGTTTCTCCGGCCACTCCTGCGTTTTTTCCGGAAACGGTAGCGTTTTTATCCACACGCCCCGAAAACGCTGTGTTTCCGCCCAGTAACACCCATTTCCTGTCAATCACACTACGTTCGCCAGAGCGAAGAAAAAGCCGTGAGTAAAAATACTATCTTCATTGTAAAATTACTTGGCGCAGTCGCAGTGCGAATATTGCGCATGCGTACTAAGCGGAATTTCACTGCGATGCGAAGAAAATTACCGAGCGATCAACTCGGAATGAGGGCCATGGTCTGCAATCAATTTCTTGCAGCATGTGGTCTTTGCAAGCAGGTGCAATAAAAAACAAACAGCAGCAACACTGCAGGTTTTCACAATGAATAATTTATTACTCCCAGCAGCGTTACTTCTGATAATTAATAGGCAGCACAATGTTTGTAGAAAATACAGTAACTCTTTTCTAATCTAAGTATAATTTGTTGGGCCATAAAAAGTAACCTCTTCTATTTCCAAGGGTCACATTATATAATTATTTAGCTATTCGCTCAATGGTTTGTTGGCTGTGACTCAAAATGAATTTGAAGCAATATATTATTTCCGTTATATGATACCAAGAGAAGGAAACAGTAATAGACAAATTAGAAAATTGAAGTCGGGATTGTAATTGCAGCCACAAACTGTGAAACGTTATATACTGTAAAAGAAGGTGTCTTTCATCAACTATAGAATGCTCTAGTAACAAACGTCTCACTTATTGTCTTACTGCAGTTGTGAATAATTATTTCATTTGTAAGATAATGGGCTTGGTGCAGATTTGGATGAATGTAGGCTCACGCATTGCATACATGGAAACGCATAAACAGTATATGCTCATATGTAGAGTTGTACATACCTACAGTATGTGTCCACACTTTGGGCCTAATTCAAGGTTAATGCAATGCAAATGTATTAGCAAAAGCAAAAGTAAATGCAAATCTGCACAAAAAAAACCACGCCCACGCCCACAGTGTAAACTAACAATAAAAATTCCAAATACACAAAAGAGGAGTCACCCTGAAAGCTAAGCAAAGTAGCATAGAAGCAATTGTACTGCAGTTTCTTTGCAGAGTGTGCATAGCTCTAAACCTGTCCAGAATCTGCATTGACTTTTTCTGTACTTTTTGCTTGTCTATCTGCAGATATGCGTATGCACCGCTCAGGACCCAGGTACATTTATTCAGAATTTTAGGTGTATTCCTATGTTTAACTTATGTTGGTAAGTGCATCAGTCAGGGTGACTCTTGTGTCACTTGCACCAGCCTATCCTTAATGCCCTATCACTTGGACCAGCCTATCCTTTGTGCCCTATCACTTGCACCAGTCCTGTCCTTGGTGTCTGTCACTTGCACCAGCCTTTCCCCGATGCCCTGTCACTTGCACCAGCCTTTCCCCGATGCCCTGTCACTTGCACCAGCCTTTCCCCGATGCCCTGTCACTTGCACAAGCCTATCCTTGGTGCCGTATCACTTGCACCAGCCTATTCTTGGTGCCCTATAACTTCCACAAGCCGTATCCTTGGTGGCCTATCACATGCACCAGCCCTATCCTTGGTGGCCTATCACATGCACCAGCCCTATTCTTGGTGCCCTATAATTTCCACCAGCCCTATGCTTGGTGCCCTATCACATGCACCAGCCCTATCCTTGGTGCCCTACCACATGCACCAGTCCTATCTTTGGTGCCCTATCACATGCACCAGCCCTATTCTTGGTGCCCTATAATTTCCACCAGCCCTATCCTTGGTGCCCTATCACATGCACCAGTCCTATCCTTGGTGCTCTATCACATGCACCAGCCCTATCCTTGGTGCCCTATCACATGCACCAGTCCTATCCTTGGTGCTCTATCACATGCACCAGCCCTATCCTTGGTGCCCTATCACATGCACCAGTCCTATCCTTGGTGCTCTATCACATGCACCAGCCCTATCCTTGGTGCCCTATCACATGCACCAGCCCTATCCTTGGTGCTCTATCACATGCACCAGCCCTATCCTTGGTGCCCTATCACATGCACCAGTCCTATCCTTGGTGCTCTATCACATGCACCAGCCCTATCCTTGGTGCCCTATCACATGCACCAGTCCTATCTTTGGTGCCCTATCACATGCACCAGCCCCATCTTGGTGCCCTGTCACATGCACCAGCCCTATCCTTGGTGCCCTACCACATGCACCAGTCCTATCTTTGGTGCCCTATCACATACACCAGCCCAATCCTTGGTGCTCTATCACATGCACCAGTCCTATATTTGGTGCCCTATCACATGCACCAGCCCTATCCTTGGTGCTCTACCACATGCACCAGTCCTTACTTTGGTGCCCTATCACACACACCAGCCCTATCCTTGGTGCTCTATCACATGCACCAGTCCTATCTTTGGTGCCCTATCACATGCACCAGCCCTATCCTTGGTGCCCTACCACATGCACCAGTCCACCAGTCCTTTCTTTGGTGCCCTATCACATACACCAGCCCAATCCTTGGTGCTCTATCACATGCACCAGTCCTATCTTTGGTGCCCTATCACATGCACCAGCCCTATCCCTGGTGCCCTACCACATGCACCAGTCCTTTCTTTGGTGCCCTATCACATACACCAGCCCTATCCTTGGTGCTCTATCACATGCACCAGTCCTATCTTTGGTGCCCTATCCTTGGTGCTCTATCACATGCACCAGTCCTATCTTGGTGCCCAGTCACATGCACCAGCCCTATCCTTGTTGCCCTACCACATGCACCAGTCCTATCTTTGGTGCCCTATCACATGCACCAGTCCTATCTTTGGTGCTCTATCACATGCACCAGCCCCATCTTGGTGCCCTGTCACATACACCAGCCCTATCCTTGGTGCTCTATCACATGCACCAGCCTATCTTTGGTGCCCTATCACATGCACCAGTCCTATCTTTGGTGCTCTATCACATGCACCAGCCCCATCTTGGTGCCCTGTCACATGCACCAGCCATATCCTTGGTGCCCTATAATTTCCACCAGCCCTATGCTTGGTGCCCTATCACATGCACCAGCCCTATCCTTGGTGCCCTACCACATGCACCAGTCCTATCTTTGGTGCCCTATCACATGCACCAGCCCTATTCTTGGTGCCCTATTATTTCCACCAGCCCTATCACATGCACCAGCCCTATCCTTGGTGCTCTATCACATGCACCAGCCCCATCTTGGTGCTCTGTCACATGCACCAGCCATATCCTTGGTACCCTATAATTTCCACCAGCCCTATGCTTGGTGCCCTATCATATGCACCAGTCCTATCCTTGGTGCCCTATCACATGCACCAGCCCTATCCTTGGTGCTCTATCACATGCACCAGCCCTATCCTTGGTGCCCTATCACATGCACCAGTCCTATCTTTGGTGCCCTATCACATGCACCAGCCCCATCTTGGTGCCCTGTCACATGCACCAGCCCTATCCTTGGTGCCCTACCACATGCACCAGTCCTATCTTTGGTGCCCTATCACATACACCAGCCCTATCCTTGGTGCTCTATTACATGCACAGTCCTATCTTTGGTGCCCTATCACATGCACCAGCCCTATCCTTGGTGCTCTATCACATGCACCAGCCCTATCCTTGGTGCTCTATCACATGCACCAGCCCTATCCTTGGTGCTCTATCACATGCACCAGTCCTATCTTTGGTGCTCTATCACATGCACCAGCCCCATCTTGGTGCCCTGTCACATACACCAGCCCTATCCTTGGTGCTCTATCACATGCACCAGCCCTATCCTTGGTGCCCTATCACATGCACCAGCCCTATCCTTGGTGCTCTATCACATGCACCAGTCCTATCTTGGTGCCCTGTCACATGCACCAGCCATATCCTTGGTGCCCTATAATTTCCACCAGCCCTATGCTTGGTGCCCTATCACATGCACCAGCCCTATCCTTGGTGTCCTACCACATGCACCAGTCCTATCCTTGGTGCCCTATCACATGCACCAGCCCTATCCTTGGTGCTCTATCACATGCACCAGCCCTATCCTTGGTGCCCTATCACATGCACCAGTCCTATCTTTGGTGCCCTATCACATGCACCAGCCCCATCTTGGTGCCCTGTCACATGCACCAGCCCTATCCTTGGTGCCCTACCACATGCACCAGTCCTATCTTTGGTGCCCTATCACATACACCAGCCCTATCCTTGGTGCTCTATCACATGCACCAGTCCTATCTTTGGTGCCCTATCACATGCACCAGCCCTATCCTTGGTGCTCTATCACATGCACCAGTCCTATCTTTGGTGCCCTATCACATGCACCAGCCCTATCCTTGGTGCTCTATCACATGCACCAGTCCTATCTTTGGTGCCCTATCACATGCACCAGCCCTATCCTTGGTGCCCTATCACATGCACCAGTCCTATCTTTGGTGCCCTATCACATGCACCAGCCCTATCCTTGGTGCTCTATCACATGCACCAGTCCTATCTTTGGTGCCCTATCACATGCACCAGCCCTATTCTTGGTGCCCTATAATTTCCACCAGCCCTATCCTTGGTGCCTTATCACATGCACCAGTCCTATCTTTGGTGCCCTATCACATGCACCAGCCCTATCCTTGGTGCTCTATCACATGCACCAGCCCCATCTTGGTGCCCTGTCACATGCACCAGCCCTATCCTTGGTGCTCTATCACATGCACCAGTCCTATCTTTGGTGCTCTATCACATGCACCAGCCCCATCTTGGTGCCCTGTCACATGCACCAGCCATATCCTTGGTGCCCTATCAAATACAGGTTGAGTATCCCTTATCCAAAATGCTTGGGACCAGAAGTATTTTGGATATCGGATTTTTCCGTATTTTGGAATAATTGCATACCATAATGAGATATCGAGGGGTTGGGACCTAAGTCTAAGCACAGAATGCATTTATGTGTCATATACACCTTATACACACAGCCTGAAGGTAATTTTAGCCAATATTTTTTATAACTTTGTGCATTAAACAAAGTGTGTGTACATTCACACAATTCATTTATGTTTCATATACACCTTATACACACAGCCTGAAGGTCATTTAATATAATATTTTGAATAACTTTGTGTATTAAACAAAGTTTGTGTACATTGAGCCATCGAAAAACAAAGATTTCACTATCTCACTCTCACTAAAAAAAAGTCTGTATTTCGGAATATTCCGTATTTCGGAATATTTGGATATGGGATACTCAACCTGTACTGTACATGGGATGGCTATGTGACCGGCTATGTGACCGGCGGTCAGGAGACCACTGGTCACAATACCTACGCCGGGATCCCGCCCCCTAACAATCCCGATAGGCGGCATGCCGACTAACAGGGACTATTCCAACTCGTGGGTGTCCACGACACCTATAGAGTGGGAATAGAACCTGTGGAGAGCCCAGCTCACACCAAGCCCGCAGTGTGGCGAGCACAGCGGGGCCGTAAGGGGCTTCGTTACGCTCGCCCCCCCCCCCCCCCTTCCCCCCCGCCGGCCATCTCCAAGCCCGGCGTCAGTATGGTGATCGGTCACATTTACCCAACCTATATATACAACCTATATACACACACACACACACACACATATATATATATATATATATATATATATATACACACACACATATTCATACTTACATACATACTTACATATATACACACTCACATATATATATATATATATATTGACAGATACACACAGTACACCTACAGTAGCGGATCTTGCCACGGGCAAGCAGTACTTTTGCCCGGGGCGCCGCCTTCCGGAGGGCGCAGGGCGCCCTCCGGAGGGCGCCGCACCAGGGCAAGATCCGCTACTGGTGTGTGCCCCCTGCTGCCCGCTGCCCCCGGCCGCTACCGCTGGGAAGGGAAACTAGACGCGTACGCATCTAGTTTCCCTTCCTGGAGAGGTCCTTTACTGTGCGGTGCGCGATGACGTCATCGCGCAACGCACAGCAAAGGTCCTCTCCACGAAGGGAACTAGACGCTACGCGTCTAGTTTCCCTTCGTGGAGAGGACCTTTGCTGTGCGGTGCGCGATGACGTCATCGCGCACCGCACATCAATTCAGCTGTACAGGGGGCGTAAATGACCACGCCCCCTGTACAAAGCCACGCCCCCTAAAGCCGCCCGGGGCGCCACAAGCCCCGGAGCCGGCCCTGTACACCTACATACACACACACGCACACACACATTACACATACATACACACACATAATGCCAACACGACATAGAGCCAAAAGTTACATTGTAACTACATGATTTAGAAAAAGAAAGAAAAAATACAGCCAGCTTACTTTTTTTCTCTGCAGCTGGCAGGCTGCTTGTGACACAGTGAGACACAGGAGAGTGAGAGCTCGCTCCTCCACACTGACGCTGCTGTTAGGTTGCCTATAGGGAGCCGCTGAAGCGCAGTGCCTTTACACACCATTGGACAGCTGAGCCGTCGCTCAGCGTTCCTGTACTTCTGTGAGGCGCCGCTGCCATTAGATTGCCAGGGCAACCTATAGGGAGCGGCTGGGAGCGCAGCGCCGCAGATCGAAAGTCTGATCTGTGTGCGGGTGGTGGGGGGCTCTTTTAAAGAAGAGGGCCCGGGGCACTTACCCCCTGTCCCCTCCCCCCTTAATACAGCTCTGGGCAGACCAATCCTTGCCACTGAAACATGCATACTTATACTTATGTGCAACACCACGTAGGCAATTACAAATAAATGCCCTCACTAAACTTAGCCCCACTCAATTATTCATAGGTCTTTTTTTAAATTAAGTTTCTGTTACAGTTGGCCCTACTTCAGTACTGAATGCAATGCCTAGCTTTTCAACAGTGCATGTGTGTGTATCTATGGCAAATCCAGTCGTTTGCATTTACAGTAAGTCATATGCATGATAGCAGAATATATATAATTGGGTGGGATCAGGGAAGATTTGTATGAAGAGTAAGTAATCATTTTAAGAGAGGAGGGGACACGCATGCAGCTTCCGTTGCGGGCCCTCTCCTCTCCGGCAGCTAGTAGACGCTGGCATAATGCCAGAGTCTACTGCACATGCGCAGGTCTCCGGGAACATGGCGCCCGTGCCTTGCTCCCAGGGACATCTTCAGTGCACATGCGCAAATCACTCAGAAATGGCCTCGGGACTCCAGAGGGGTAAGTATACTATATGGGTGCAGTGTGGGACCCCCGCACCTAGAGGCCCATGTACATCGCCTGCGACTCCGTTCTCAAGCATGCAGGCAAGGCCGCCCTGCATACAGGGTCGCCCTGCTAAAATGCGAGCGCATTGATAAACAGCGATGCACTTGCATGTTTAGAATAGCCCCCAGCCTGTGTAGCCTCTGTCATGTGTTGGGTCGCAGTGGGTGCATGTGATGTCATGCAGCTGACACGGTCCACCCCCTGTGCCTGGGCCGCTCCCCCAACACCGCAACGTCACCCCAAAATGCTGCATCGCCACCCCACGCCGGGACTTACATTGCAATCGCAATCTAAGTCCTCACACATGCGCACAGCAGCGTGCGGAAATCGACGAATAGCGATTTCCGCACTTCTACGATCAGTGCTGAATCAGGCCCTAAATTACCTGTGTGCCGAAGTTCACTCTCTCTTTTTCGGCACTTGCATACATTCTGCAAATGCACCAGTCAGAAATCCCCCAGCGGCACCCACGGCTCTATTGAAAATTTGTTTTGTAATAACTATATAGTAGTTGCTGGGCACGCCCCCAGAGTGATGTAAAAATGGGGGCTTCCTGCAAGGCCACACCCCCATAGTGTTGCAAATTGGGGTCCGTGAGACCACACCACCTGCCACGCTCCCTTTGCAGATGGGGACTCTTGGCCACATAGGTCAATAATGACCGAAGTGCAGCCACTGGTCAAATGCTAAGTAAAATGAAACCTTGTGTACTACATAGCGCACAAAGCTGTAGCTACAGTACGGCAGTGTGATATGTGCAGGTGCGACAGAATGTTTTGTGGTTGAGGAGGCATAACATTTTTTTTTCCGGTGCTTCTGTCCGATTAGCCCTACTCCCCCCATCCCCCCCCCCACATGATCCCCACGGAGCCTCCTTCTTTAAAAAGTGTGCTCTGTGCTGCCGCAGCGTGCTGCCCCCTTTACTGTAGAGCTCTTCGTTACATATGTTAGGGTGTGCTGCCCTAGGGTGGTCGGGCCTGAGCCGACTTTGTGGGGTCCAAGCCCTGGACTTATGCTTAGTTAGGGACCTCCAGTAATAGAGCAGCCGTGAAGTGGCCTGGAGGCTTATCATATCTTTTGCAAAACATATGTAACGAAGAGCTCTACATTTTCTATTATTACATAGTATATAGTTCTTCTTACTAACAGCCAGCAGAGTGCTTGGGAAAAATCCCTTTTGTTTTTCTTGTCTAGAGTAACCCCCTCCCGCAGCACCTGAGGATTGTTACCAGTTTGATTACAGCAGTTTGCCACTATTTATTGCTGCCCCCTTTACTGTCCTAGTCGGCTCTTCACTGATGCATTACTGGGTGGGGGTGTGGCCATGCTGTGCCTGCTGGGACATCCCCGCCTAATCCCAGTAATGCATCAGTGAAGAGCCGACTAGGACAGGACAGGGGGAAGTACGCTGCGGCAGCACAGAGCACACTCTTTAAAGTAGGAGCCTCTGCAGAGATCCCGTAGTAAGCGCTCCCCCTCCCCAGCGCCTGCACCTCTGACATGTTTTGGGGGAGGGCATGCTGCCCCCTGGCCCCCACCCCCAGTTCCGACGCCACTGGATATGTGCTACCACAACCAAGGGTGACAGCTATACCTACCACCAAATAGGAAGGCAGGGGGAATCAGTGTTCATTTTATATTTTATGCAAAATTATTATGCAGAGAGTATCCATCATAAGGACGATGCCCGTTTTTTATCCTCCTGTTGGTAGGAATAATACTTAAAGAGTAGAAAGAGGCATTGGCCTTCTTTATCTTGAGTCTAAGAGGGTTATTTCCTGTGTGTAGCACGTGTTGGGTTTGACTTTGTTGTATGATTTTTTTTTTTTTTTTTAATGTACTATGAGAAAGAGGGAACATTACAACAGGAGGAGCGCCATTATTAGGAAAGTATTCTTGTTTCCTGTCAATATAGAAGTACGATGAAATACTGTACTTTACACTGACCCACAAAAGCACTTTACATTAACCCATTATAGCTAAAATGTATCCCCTAAATAGTGTTCCTACATGTGTTTTAAAACCTAATTACCTTAATGTACCCCCTAAATAGTGTACATACAACTAAAACAAACATTCCCCCCAAAGAAATATTATACTTCTAAATTATGTGAAAAAACAAAATGCAAATGAATCAAGGGGAAAAAACATGAAGAAAAAAAAGTCCAAACATAATTAATTGTGAGGAGGATGGCCCTCGACTTTTCCCTGTCCCTTTTGGTAAACCACCCCGTCCGGACACTACACCTTGGGAGAGGCAGTCTGCGGGCTGGTCTGGAGGTAGCTGGCTGCGTTCACTGCATCCTGGACCGACTTCCACAAGGACTTCTTCTGGGAAACATGGGTCCTGTGCGCCTTGGCAGACGTGCACCATGGCATGACCAGGGCACAGTTCACAGCATATGGGGTCAAAGTGAGGACATGGGACAGAGGGCTTAGGATGAGAGACAGCTGGGTTTGGTGAAGAAGTGGGTCTTGAGAGCCCGTTTGGTGAAGAGCATGAGGGGGAGAGGTAGAGAATTCCATAGAAAGGGAGCAGCACATGCAAAATCTTGGAGGTAGGAATGGAAGGAGGTAATCAGTAGGCAGGAGAGGCGGGCGACGTGCCTTAGTGGAGCGAAGAGGATGGGCAGGAGTATAAAGGGAGATAAGGTCAGAGATGTAAATGGGAGAGGAGTGGGTGAGGGCTTTGTAGGTGAGTGGAAGAATCTTGAAATGGATTGTGAAGGGGAAGGAGAGCCAGTGAAGGGCTTGTAAGAGGGGAGGTGCATGCAGTGTGTTTGGTGAGGAAGACGAGCCGGGTAGCAGCAGGGGCGGATTTAGGGGTCATGGCCTCCCTAGTCATGACAGTAACGGCCGCCCCTCTGCCTAATTTGATTACTTTAATTGATTAGTTTTAATCCCTTATTTGATAATTGTCAATTTAACAGAATAATAAAAAAGCCATTACCATTTCATTTTCTTTTTAATTCTGTATACATATTTACTAAGTAGGACAGCTTACAGGGGCAGTGTGTGCATGTCCTACCCATTTACACAAAGCTCATGATGACGTATGGTACAGTAGAGTGGAAATCAATTGCAGTTACTGGTAAATATTGGACTGAGAATATCAACACAAGCATCCAAGTACCGCCCCCAAACAAGTGCCGCCCCTAGGCACGTGCCTCACGTGACTAATGGGAAATTCCCCATTGGGTAGCAGCACTGAGGATAGATTGTAGTGGAGAGAGGCATTTGTTAGGGAGGCCAGATAGGAGAAGATTTTAGTAGTCCAGTCTGGAGATGACCAGTGAGTGGATATGGGTCTTAGTGGTATCCTGGGTGAGAAATGGTCTGATACTTTAAATATTTTTGAGATGAAAATGACAGGTTTGTAAGAGGTGCTGAATGTGTGGTTTGAAGGAGAGGGAGGAGTCAAGGATTACTTTAAGACAGCGCACTTGGGGGCTAGAGGAGATAGTAGTGCCATCATTAGATAATGACATTTTGGGACATGAGGTAGTGTGAGAGGGTGGGAAGATAATTAGCTCAGTCATAGACATGTGAAGTTTAAGAAAGTGCTGGGACATCCAAGAAGAGATAGTAGAGAGACAGTTGGATACACAAGTGAGGAGAGCAGGTGAGAAGTCAGGGGAGGAAAGATAGATTTGAGTATCATCAGTACAGACATGATATTGTAAGTCAAAGGAGGTAATGAGCTCACCTAAAGAGGACGTATAGAGAGAGATGTGGACCAAGAACAGAAACTTGGGGGAAGTGTGGGGGGGGGGGGGGGGGGTAGAGCTATGAAAGGAGACAGAGATGGAACAGTCAGACGTAGGAGGATAGCCAGGAGATGCCAGCATCACGCAGACCAAGGGAGTGAAGGATTTGCAGAAGGAGAGGGTGGTCCACAGTGTCAAAAGCAGCAGAGAGATCAAGGTGAATAAGCAGAGGGTAGTGACCCTTGGATTTAGCAGAAAGGAGGTCATTGCAGACTGTCACGCCTGAGGTCTGACTCTGGACAGTAGAGATCTCAGGCGTAAGGGCAGAATGGTATGTGAACCTGGGAGCTTTGATTAAGTTCTTGTACATTAACCAGGATGTGGTGTACTAGAGCATAGGCCCGAAGGCGTGGCCCAAACAACAGAGATTGTAAAATAAGCCTTTTTATTCAGCACGCAAGATGGAACAGTAGCAATAGTTGGTAATAGACTCAGATAATCAGTATCACAGATAATGCAGTAACTTAGGCATAGGGACTGAGGCAATGCTGTAGCAGATGTAACATTGATGGCAAGATGTAATAGTGTGAACCACTAATGAAGTCTCAATATGGGTGAGCACACAACAATAGACTTTAGATGCAGTGTGAACCACTGATGAGGTCCCAACATAAATAAGCACAGCAGCAGACTTGGATGCAGTGTAATCCACTGATAAAGTCCCAATTAGAATGAGCACAAGGTTACTGACCACTGAAGATGAGATGGATACCGATGATACTGGATATTGGTGCGGGGCACCACTGTAGCTTGAGATCGATGGCGGAACACAGATGGAGCTAGAGATCGATGGCGGAACACCGATGGAGCTAGAGATCGATGGCGGAACACCGATGGAGCTGAGTATCGATGGCAGAACACCGATGGAGCTTAGTATCAATGGCGGAACACCGATGGAGCTGAGTATCAACGGCGGAACACCGATGAGCCAGGCAGAGCTGCAAGCTGGATGGAACTCAGGTCTCAGGACAGAGTGGAATCTCCTGGAGCAAGGTATCCTGGAAGCAGCTGAGAGCAAACAACCATACAGGGAATGACAATCATAGCACTGGTGACTAGGCAGTCCTTACCCAGCATTCTTATAGCAGCCAGTGTGCAGGGATTGGCTGGGATGATCAGCTGGACAGCAGGATGCTCAGGATAGGCTCACTGGAATCAGATGACCGGATCAAACATGGCAGCCCCCATGTTTGGTTTATGAGGGAAACTATGTTTGTGTTACATGTGGCTGCAGATCTGCCACACTATGCAGTGGACGCAGACCACACTGATAGCAACTGGGCCTGGAGCGTAGTGACAGCTTGGACAGGCACTTGAGAGGTAAGAATGTCTGTTTAATTACCAGGACCATGACACAGACTTTCGTAAGGGCAGTTTAAGTGAAGTGGAGAGGACGGAAGCCAGACTGGAATGGGTCAAGCAGTAAGTGAGTAAAAAGAAAGGCAGTAAGGTGGTTGTAGACAATGTATTCAAGGAGTTTAGAGGCAAAAGGGAGGAGAGAAATGGGTCTAGAGTTGGAGAGAGTGTGTGGATCAAGGGTAGGTTTTTTAAGAATACAGGAGACGAGTGCACGCTTGAAGGCAGAGGGCACAGTGCCCGATGAGATGGAGAGATTGTGGAGGTGGGCAAGATGGAACACGTCAGAAAGAGAGAGGTAGCAGAGAGGCGGGGAGGGATAGGGTGAAGTGGGGAGGTGGAGGGGGGTGAGGAACGGATAAGGGCCATGACTTCCTCACCAAATACATGGGAGAAAGATGTCAGAATTTGTAAGAGGGATGGGGAGGGGTGATAAGGGAGAGGAGGTGGCTATTGCTGATGGTTCAGTTGGATGTGATGTCAAGACGTATGGAGTCAATTTTGGAAGTGAAGTAAGTGGGAAAGTCAAGAGCAGAGTGTCACGATCCGGGTTATTGGACATCATTATTTACCTTCCAAGTGTCTCCTGTGAGAAGCGCGCTGTATATCATTACCTCAAGTCTCTTCCCTGTGATCCTGCAGCGCTGTCATGACAGTCCTACAGCTTAGTTACACTGTTTGTAAGAATGGCGTCTCCTGCCCTCCGCGGCCTCCGCCGCCATTACTGCTATTTACCACATGCAATATACAAACAGACTTTCCCTCCAAATGCAAACATGGGCGCAGCCATGTTTTTCGTCATCACATGTCATTTCACAACCTATCCACTGCACTCTGGACTCTGCCTAATTATCCAGCCAATGCCTGCTTCCCAGCTGGTATAAATATCCTGCTCCTGGGCTGGATAATCGTCAGTGCTTTGGTTGTCTAACCTATACACATGGTTCTCCTGCTTGTGGATTCTACTGCTTGTTTCTCCAGGTATTCCAGCTCCTGTGATTCAGCTCCACTAAGAGACCCGCACCTGTTTCCAACCTGCGGTGCAGCCTGACTTCTGTAGTGTTCCAGCATTGCTCCTGATTACTCTCTACGATCAGACACCGGCTTCCTGCTTCCAGCGTTAGTCCTGCTTCGCTTCCAGCCTCCAGCGGTGTCCTGGTATCGTTTTCAACTTCTCCTTTCTGCAGCACTGCTCTCCATACTCCACAGCGTACTTACCACAGCCTACCAGCTTTCCACCGTGCTCCTGAGTCGCTGGTATTCTACTAGCGGTTCCCCACAGTGTCTTCAGTTTACTTCAACGTCATCAGCGGTATTCCTATATCGCCTGCATCAGTGACCATTCTACCATTGAACCACAGCATCCATCGATGCTCACCATCGGACTCTAAATCTACAGTGGTGTGTTCTGCACACCTTTCATTCATACCGGTTCCAGCCGGCACTCTCTGCAATTACAAAGTACCATCTACTTCTGTGCATCTGTGTTGCTCCAGCCTCCGTGCACCATCTGCTGGGCAGTGCCAGTTCATACCTCTCCTCAGCAGTTAGCTGTGGCATACGGACTTATCATCTCCAGTTCTGGCAAGCCACAGCACTAATTACCCTGCGCTTCTGGGAACTGTACTGTGAATTACCACTGCATATCTTCTGTGACGTTTTGCATATCCAAGGTGTCTTAAGCTGTGTGTTCAATAAAACTGACTTTACCTTTTACAACTTCGTTGTCGTGGTCACGTCTTCGGGCAACTGGTACTAGAGCTCCTGTATGTCAAGGAACCCAATACTCCCTCCCCGGTTCACTTACATGTCAGCCCCTACGGGTGTAGTACGGCTGACCGGCAGTCAGGAGACCGCCGGTCAGCTTACCGACGCCGGGATCCCGGCAGCATACCGACACCAGGATCCCGGCGGGGAGGGGCGAGTGCAGTAAGCCCCTTGCGGGCTCGGTGGCAACCTGCGGGCTCGGCAGCGACCTGCGGTCGCCACGGGTTCTATTCCCACTCTATGGGTGTTGTGGACACCCACGAGTGGAAATAGTCCCTGTTGGTCGGCATGTCGACCATCGGGATAGTGATCGGTCGGGACGGTGGAGGAGGTCATATGACTGTCGGTCACCCGACCGCCGGTCACATGAATACCACCCGCCCCTACATCTGAGGCTTCCCCAGGTCAGCCTCAGCCCTCAGTTGTGACACAGAGAGTGAGCAGGGGAAATGAGGTGGGGGTGGGTAGAGGAGGGTGTTGAGGGTGGCAAAGAGGCGCTGGGAGTTCGAAGACTGGGAGGAGATGAGGTTCGTGAAGTATGACTGTTTAGCGAGGGAAAAGGCAGCAGTGAAGGATGAGAGCATAAGTTTGAAATGGAGGAAGTCTGACTTAGAGCATGATTTCCTCCACTGTCGCTCAGCAGTACGTGAGCATTTTTGCAGATATGTGGTGCATTTGGTGTGCCAGGGTTGAGGTAAAACTCCAAACCATAAAACTGTCACCCTATTACATTTGGCCCTACATATGCTACCACAAAGGTTGACTGCTATCCTTCCCATGAAAATGGAAAGGGGGGAAGGGAGTGGGTGGCATTAGTATTCTTTCTTGCCCAGGGCAACCAAATTGTTACTCTATGGCTCTGAGTATTTTGAGTTCAGTCATCATGATAAAATGACATCCATATGATGGATGCATAGATTGGTCAGCAAGAGAAAGGATTTGAGAAGATATTGTGAGAGGTGGGAAAAGAAAGGCCATGCACTATTTACATTTTATTTCTCTCCACATAATATAGAGATGCTTTTGCAGATCATCTTTACAGATATCGCCCACCAAAATCATTTAATTTCTTCTTAATCAATAATGTTTTCAAGGTCATTTAATTTATTCCAATAATGAGCAGGAATATCTTAAGACATAATCAAATTCACCAGCTCATTATTACTTTGTAGATTTTTTAATCAGGACAAAAACAATCAAATTACAACAAGGCATAATAAATATAATTGAATTTCTAGATTTAAAGCAGATTAAAACAGGATTCTGTTTGTAGTGGTGTCAATTAAATGAAGCCCATCCTGCTGGCAATGGATTATGCTATTAAATTGTTTATATCAAGTAGACTTTTGTTACTAACAACAAATGCTCCAAAAGTCCTAATGACATTGTTAAAAAAAAGAAAAGAAAATGTAATTAAATTGATGAATTGGACGTCATTGTAAAAAAGTGACCTTGACATATTTCTTGCCTCCTTGGGAGCGAGAGTATAAAAGGAAAACATCTAGCAGAAGGAGATACAACCTTTGTCACACCAGCTGCTACAGATCTAGGTCTCCCATGACGCTCAACCAAGACACCTGTAAGTAGAATAACCTGATAATCTGGTGGGCAATAAATCTGTGCCAAGTTAAATTAAACATTCACTGGTTAAATATGCTCAGTCTTTTTCTAAATCTCTTTTACAGTTACAGTTACGGGCTGGCGTTTTGGGCTGAGTTGCTGGTTTTAAATAGAGATTTTCTGATTGGGAGCCCTCTTTCCTAGAGAAGTTTCTACACTGTATCATACCTCCCAACTGTACCGATTTCAGCTGGACAGTCCCGCTATTTGGACACTGTCCTGCTGTCCCACCCGCGGGTCGCAGTGTCCTGCGGACGGGGGGGGGGAAGGTTGGAAGTGCCAGTGATCACCACTGCTCTGCTCTGCAAAGCAGCTGGTGATCACTGATTTAGATGTGGGGGCGCATGCGCACTGTATCTAAACTAGAGATGTGTGCCTGGCCATTTTTTTTTATTTTTTTTATTTTCAAGTTTTAATTTTGGATTGGTTTTGCCAAAACCGCCCTTGTGTGTTTTGGTTTTGGTTCTAAGTTTAAAATAAATGAAAAAAACAGCTAAAATCACAAAATTTGGGGGTGTTATTGTTCCTACAGTATTATTAACCTCAATAACATTCATGTCCACTTATTTCCAGTCTATTTTGAACACCTCGCAGCTCATAATATTGTTTTTATCCAGTTTAAGCCAAAAGGTTGCATCAAGGTAGCTGGATGACTAAGCTAAGCACCAGAAGTGCGCGGCACAAACACCTGGCACATATAGGAGTGGCACTGCAGTGGCAGACAGAATGGCAGTTTTATAAAATATGCCAAAAAAATGCTCTAAAGTGCACATAATGCAAAGAAATAAGGTACAAGCTGGAATTGTCCTTGGGCCCTCCCACCCTTATGTTGTATATATTAAACAAAACATGCACAGTTTAACAAACCAATCATTTCAACTACAGGGACTGTCACTTGTGGCTGAAATGATTGGTTTGTTTGGGCCCCAACAAAACAATTTTTTTATAAGGACTTCCTCCATTAAGTAATTACTCTGAGGATGTTGATGATGAGGAGCTAATTACATTATAATCTTGTACAATAAATGTCATGTCTTTGCCGCAAATGACACAACATGGAGGAGGTGCCTAGATGGCATTCCTCTATTAAATTTGGCCTCACAAATGGAGCTGATGCTTTCAGAAACATTGTCAGGATTGGGGTAAAAATAATCTCACACCCAAGAGGTCGCTTTTTTGGTCATATGCCCAGGCAATGGCTTTCTTTTTATCACGTTCAACAACTGCAGCCACCTGTGGCTGACTTACACAAACAACATCATCATCATCAGCATCCTGTCAGATAGTACACACTTATCCACCTCATCCTGTCCCACTTCCACACACGAATCCTCAAATTGTATTATGTCCTCCACATCAGATTCATCACCCTCCTCATCAGATTCATCACTATCTTTACTTGTACTGCTCCCCACATGTTCAGATGGTTCAGAAATGGTGGAAGGAGGTGAAAGAGGCTTCTCTATGAAGATAGTGTGAGGGATGTCAGCTGACGTGGACACCCCCTAAACGTTCCTCAAGAATGCCTGATGGTTCTGATTCTGAATCCG
Organism: Pseudophryne corroboree; assembly: GCF_028390025.1. Taxonomy (NCBI): domain Eukaryota; kingdom Metazoa; phylum Chordata; class Amphibia; order Anura; family Myobatrachidae; genus Pseudophryne; species Pseudophryne corroboree. The sequence continues at coordinate 276,200,426 of NC_086447.1, read as the reverse complement.
CAGTTTGTCTTACTGCCTCTGCAGCTATCTTTCCTTTTAATTTTTTTTTTCTTTACAACTCTAAAATCAAATGATTTTACATACCCTGACTTAAGCCCTTTATATCCCTGGGCATCTGCCTTAGCAGATGACGTTGATGGACTTGCATTGTCAATGTCATGACTAGTGGCAGCAGCTTCAGCACTAGTAATAGCCTCCATTTCTATCAACACAAAGTGAGGTTGACCTTCACCGACAGCGTCGCACAAATGAGTCAGAAATGTACATAATAATTACACACTGCGGTTGACTTCACCAAAAGCGTTGAACAAATGAGTCAGAAAGGTATATAATAATTACATACTGCAGTTGACTTCACCGGCAGCGTCACACAAATGAGTCAGAAATGTATAGAATAATTACACACTGCGGTTGACTTCAACGACAGCATTGCACAAGTGAGTCAGAAATGTATATAATAATAATTACACACTGCGGTTGACTTCACCGACAGCGTCGCCCAATATGTGTATGAGTAGGAAATAATATACTGCGGTCTGAATGGCATTGTCACAGTACTTATGAAAATAAAATAAAAAATGTATAGTACACTGGGGTACAGCACAAACAAAAATATTTTCTTTTTTAGAATTTTAGGCTTTTTGTTTTTAGCTTTTATTATTTTAATTTTACACTGGGGCAGAGCCCCTGGTTGGACAGACAGAGCACCCCTTTTTCAGATACAGCAGACAGAGAACACCCCTTTTTCAGATACAGCAGACAGAGAGCACCCCTTTTTCAGATACAGCAGCAGAGAGCACCCCTTTTTCAGATACAGCAGACAGAGAACACCCATTTTTCAGATACAGCGAACAGAGAGCACCTCTTTTTCAGATACAGCAGACAGAGAGCACCCCTTTTTCAGATACAGCATACAAAGAGCATCCCTTTTTCAGATACAGCAGACAGAGAGAGCACCCATTTTTTGGATACAGTAGACAGAGAACACCCCTTTTTCAGATACAGCAGACAGAGAGCACCCCTCTTTCAGATACAGCAGACAGAGAACACCCCTCTTTCAGATACAGCAGACAGAGAGCACCCCTTTTTCAGATACAGCTGACAGAGAGAGCACCCCTTTTTCAGATACAGCAGACAGAGAGTGCCCCTTTTTCAGATACAGCAGACAGAGAGCACCCCTTTTTCAGATACAGCAGAGAGCACCCCTTTTTCAGATATAGCAGACAGAGAGCACCCCTTTTTCAGATACAGCAGACAGAGAACACCCCTCTTTCAGATACAGAAGACAGAGAGCACCCCTTTTTTAGATACAGCTGACAGAGAGAGCACCCCTTTATCAGATACAGCAGAGAGTGCCCCTTTTTCAGATACAGCAGACAGAGAGCGCCCCTTTTTCAGATACAGCAGACAGAGAACACCCCTCTTTCAGATACAGAAGACAGAGAGCACCCCTTTTTTAGATACAGCAGACAGAGAGTGCCCCTTTTTCAGATACAGCAGACAGAGAGCGCCCCTTTTCCAGATACAGCAGAGAGCACCCCTCTTTCAGATACAGCAGACAGAGAGCACCCCTTTTTCAGATACAGCAGAGAGCACCCCTCTTTCAGATACAGCAGACAGAGAGCACCCCTCTTTCAGATACAGGAGACAGAGAGCACCCCTCTTTCAGATACAGCAGACAGAGAGCACCCCTTTTTCAGATACAGCAGACAGAGAGCACCCCTCTTTCAGATACAGCAGAAAGAGAGCACCCCCTTTTCAGATACAGCAGAGAGCACCCCTCTTTCAGATACAGCAGACAAAGAGCACCCCTCTTTCAGATACAGCAGACAGAGAGCACCTCTTTTTTCAGATACAGCAGAGAGCACCCCTCTTTCAGATACAGCAGACAGAGAGCACCCCTTTTTCAGATACAGCTGACAGAGAGCGCCCCTTTTTCAGATACAGCACACAGGGCATACCCACCTGCCACACACCACGCCACGCCACCCAGTACTGAAACAGAAACATCCGTCCAGTACACTCTCCAATGCCGGAGTGAAGATGGCGCAGATGCATGGAGACTTACATAGAATCCAAAACCTGCAAGAATTCAACAGCGGGTTGATGACGTTTTGCCTCAATCATGTAATCAAGGCGGGCGGTAAACCCCAAGCGGGCTTGGATCCCGGCTTGGATCGCAAATTTCGGGGGGGTTCAGTTCTCTGAGAACCTAGCCCACTCATCTCTAATCTAAACAGTGCAAGGACTGAGCAGCAGGCTACCCAGCTGCTCAGGGAGCGCTGGGCACTCCCCCAAAATGACGAAAATGGGGGTTGTTGAGGCCCCACCCCATCTTCTGAAGCTCCGTTCCCTTTCAGTCCACGGTCGCGCCTCCGGCGCGGCAGATCTCGTACCAGAGGATTAGAAAGTTAGGAGATACGCTGTATATTGTATTGTGTTTTCCCTGTAAAGTCACTGTCTATTGTGTAGCCTACATGTTATTGCTCTTTTGACATTTCATTTGTCTCACTTTGGGCAGGATTTACTAAATGCAGCAGAAATTCAGAAAAAAATAGCTTTCAGAGTTTTGGCATCATTTCCCATATGTACCAAGCTCTGGAAAGTGATACTTTCTGGAGCTTGGACCTAGTAGACAATGCCATCTGTAGATGACGTTGCCTAACAGAAGCCTGTGGGCTTCTTATCGCATTCTTCCTGAGAGGAATCCAATTGGATTCCTCCCAGTTTCCCCTGCAATGTGGGCATCATCAGGCACACACATAGAAGGACTCCTGGGTCATAAGCCTAGAAGTTCTTACATCACAAAGAACAGCTCTTATTGGGAGAGCTTATCCCTCCTTATCCCTGTCATGTCCTGTCCCGTCTCAGGCTGCAGTAATGAGACATCTCACCCAAGGGGAGGGGTTGCAGTTAAAAATGCCGGCATTCAGGATACCGACGCCGAAATCCTGACAGTCAACAATGCCGACAGCTAGAATCCTGTCGCATCAGGGCTATTCCCACACGTGAGTGTCCACGACACCTATAGAGTGGGAATAGTTCCTGTGGCGAGCCACCTAGCCCGCAGCGAGCCTGCAAGTGGACTCTTGCCCACCTGTTGGCATTCTGGCGGGTGGGATGCCACTGGAAATTGACAGCCGGCATCCCATCAGCTGGTAAAACGTATGTAAACCAAGGGGATGTTAGCATGGATAGTATAAGTTCTTTATTTTAGTGAATTAAAATGAGAAGCAAGTAACCCATGGCACAGTTATATGTGTTACTGATGACAGATGTGTATCTCCTATATAATTGCCCAGATCTGTCACTCTGTGACTGTGTGGATAACGCTGGGAGTGGCTAGGAGCTCTGATTGGGTTAGCAGCAGGTCTATCACGCTCAGTCCGCAGATGATTGGACGAGAAATGCCCTTCCACACAGGTTACATCCAATGGGAGGCTCTGCCCTTTGGCTGCTGTGTTTTCCCAGAGCAGGATTAACAATAGGGCTGATGGAGCTGCAGCTCCAGGTCCACACCTCAAAATAGGCCCACTGCATCTGCAGCAACTTACCCTCCAACAATTTACACATAAAAATCGGGACAAATTCAAAAAAGGGGGTGTGGCCACGGGTACAGTGGCGTGGCCACGCCCCTTTTCCTATACTTTCAATGGAAGTTTGGAGAGCCAAAAATCAGTACAGACCATAAAAAAAGGTACTGTACCTGCCAAAAAAGGTGCAGCTGGAAGGTATGCCACTGCATCTGCAGCAAGTCTCTGTGCTGTAGATAGGGGGAAAAAAACCTTTTACCATACCTCCCAACTGTCCCGATTTTCGCGGGACAGTCCTGTTTTTTGGGGACTGTCCGCTGTCCCACCCTCAGGCCGCAGTGTCCCGGGGGGGGGGGGGGGGGGCAGTTGGGAGGCTCCTGCACGCGCTGCCCTGAAGTCAGAGGGAGAGGGGGCATGCCAGCGGCTCACAGAGCGCTGGGCATGCCCCCTCAGTGATGGAAGCTGGGCTTTTTTTTTCGGGAGCCGCGCGTGTGTCCCTCTTTAGGAAAATGCAAAGTTGGGAGGTATGCTAGCTGCAGTTCATCACAGCGCATCGATCAGGTTAGAACTGCGCATGCGCCGTTAGAGGCAGAGGCGGGCGCTGGGCGGGAGGGGGCGGCATGGTGCACGTTTTGTATGCTCGGTCCGGCCAACGGAGGCATGGCCAGACTGTGAGGGGGCGGCATGCAGCAGCTGGGTGATGTCACACGCAGCCCCTGCGACCAGGGCAGCGACTAGTAACCCCCGGCCAGCCGCAGGAGCTTCGCTGGCTGGGAGTTACTCTACAAGTACAAAAGCATCGCCGCTGTGCGATGCTTATGTACTTGTGCGGGGGGGGCTGGACTGACATGCGGGGCGGACTAGCCCTGTGCTGGGCGTCCCCCCGCATGTCTGGGAAGATGATCATAGCTGTGCTAAATTTAGCACAGCTACGATCTGGTCGGGATGACCCCCTATGTCCTGCTGCCAGTCCACCTGCCACCTCCGGCATCAACAATCCCCACTCCCTAGCCGCAGCGCAGGTGTAACAAAAGCTGCTGCGGCCACCGGCATAGATGTGTATGACAGCAGCGCAGTGGAAGGCTTTCATAGCCCTCCCTGCGCCTCATACTCTCTGAGCCCCGGAGCCTCCTCTGTGGGTGATGTCACAGAAGTGCCTCCAGCCACAGCAGCGCCCAGATCCCCAGAGGCTCTGACTCCGCAACACAGCACCTGGGCTGCCGGCCTGGAACCCCCGAGATGGCTAATGTAACGGATAGAGTGGGTGATATAACGGAGGGTAATGCCTGTACGCTAAATCAATGAATCAATGTAAAAGGTGACAGTGCTGTGAAGTGCAGAGCACTCATACCTTTTACATTGATTCAGCCAGTCAGTTCTGCCAGCCAGTCACTATTGTTAGTGCTGGTGTCCCAATGCGCCGCATTACAGGGAAGTACACGCACTAAATAAAGTACAGCTCCCAGCAGCCCTTAGCGCCAAAGCATTCCGGCGCTAAGGCCTGCTGGGAGCTGTCGTTTATTAAATGCATCTAATAGCGCTAATAGTGATTGGCTGCTGTGCGAGTCTCCGGGAGAGCCACTGCCAAAGAGAGGACAGCAGCCTACCTGCTTCCAAGAGGAGAAGCATTATTCGCCCCTCCCCCACTCACAGTACCTCCAGGTCCCATCCGCGGCACCCGCACACACACCCCTCCACCACCCACGGTAGCTCCGGACTCCCTCCCCCACCCGCAGCACCCCCACACCCGCCCCTCCCCCACCCACCGCACCTGCCCCTCCCCCACCCGCGGCACCCCCTCACCCGCGGTGGCTCCGGACCCCACCCGTGGCACCCGCCCCTCCCCCACCACCACACCAGCCCCCCCCCCACACACCCGTGCCACCCCCGCAACCATCCCTCCCTCACCCGCGGCACCCCCAGACGCCCTCCCCATCTCCCCCGCCACTCCCCCAACCACAGCACCTACTAGGTGATTCATCAGGCCCTGCGTGCGCTGTTCACGCCGTTGCAAGGGGCTACGACCCCTTAGCCATCGCACGCCCTTTCTCCGTGCAATATTTAACCACTCACACAATTATGATTGGAGGTAATACTCCATATAATACAAATATTGCACGCCACAAGGGTATGCAAGGGTTAAGGGGGCATCAGTGGTCATTCCGAGTTGATCGCAGCCAACAACTTTTAGCTGCTGCTGCGATCAATAGTCCACGCCTATTGGTGAGTGTATTTTAGCTTAGCAGGTCTGCGATTGCTTGTGCAGCCCTGCTAAGCTAAAAAAGAGTCAAACAGAAGTAGACTAGGGCTGTGCATACTTACCCTGTGCGATGGATCCAGCGATGATGGGCCCGGCTTTGACGTCACTCCTCCGCCCTCCGTTGTCCTGGACACGCCTGCGTTTTACTCACCACTCACCGAAAACGCTCTCCAACGGTCCGGGTCTGCACATCCACGCCTCCTTCCTGTCAATCTTCTTAGCGGTCGCCGCTGCGACCGCTTCCGTCGGTAGCCGTGACGTAACCCGGCGACCCCTGTCGCCAGGCAATGTCGCGCACGCGCATTCCGCACCCGTTCGCACCGCAGCGAAAAACCGCTGTGTGCGAACGGGTCGGAATGACCCCCATAGCCCCTTACGACGGTGTGAAGAGCGCCCGTAGCGCACAATGAATCACCTAGTTTATATTAAGTATGGAGTGTCTGGTAGTGTCTGGGTTAGAAGTATCAAACAAATCACTGTTAGGGGCCTAGTCATCATCATTAAAGGGCCCGTTACACATGCGGAAACACACCTATTCAAGGCTTGCTTGTCTACCAATCAGTCAAACCAGCATCATTTGCAGCAGAGCTATTGGGGGTAATTCAGACCTGATCGTTAGGGTACATTTTTTGCATCCCTGCGATCAGGTAATCGCCGCTTAAAGGGGGAGGGGGAATTCGCTGTACATGTGTGCGACCGCATGTGCAGGAGAGCTGCACAAACAGCAGTTTGTGCAGTCTCTGCATGGCCCAGGACTTACTCAGCCGCTGCGATGATCGGGGCCGGAGCTGACGTCAGGAATTCTCCCTCCAAACGCCTGGTCCCTCCTGCGTTTTTCTGGACACTTTTTGTCAATCTTCTTGCGATCGCCGGTGCGATCTCATTTTTTGCACCATCCCGTTGCTGCCCAGCACTCCCCATCACTGCGTACCGTCGCGCCTGCGCATTGCGGTACATATGCATGCGCAGTTCAGACCTGATCGCCCGCTGTGTGAAAACGCAGGTCTGAATTACCCCCACTGTTTGTAATCCACGTTTAAGGTATTCATGTTGGAACGTCATCAACATAAAGCATGTGATAATATTTTCTAGTTCATATTTTCCAATTACATTTTTATTAGTGCTATTAATATTGTATAGAAAACATGAAATATCACTTTAAAGCAATGTGATTTATAAAAGGAGAGGTTTATCGATATTTATCACCTGCAGGTAGTACTACCCAGGTACTGCAGAGCAGCGAGTTGCTAGGCAACTGTTCCACTATATTCTGCTGCTCAGTTCACCTTCCCGTGCCAGATGTTAAATGACTGCACTGTAAATGAAAAGTGTTTGATGTCAATGTTGATGCAGTCACACCAAGCAAAAGAATGAAAGAATTAGAAAAATTATAGAAACCTTTTCCATTGACATCATTACTTCTGTACAACTGTGTCCATGTAGATAAAGAAGTTGTACAACCATTGTGAATCGGATGAAGCACCGTGGATAGTTTTCAATCATTAGGAAAAAGAAATTAAGATGTATATGTTGCTTAGAATTACATATACAGTATGTGCAGCCCAATTCATGTTTGTCCGCAATACTGACGCTTTCACAATGGAGCAATTATCAGCAGACTGAGCATGTGCCGCAATCGCAGTGTGCACGCACCAAGCTACCTTTGCCATCACGCTCGCACTGACATTTTATACGCAGGGTGATTGACAGGAAGGGGACATTTTGGGGGAGTTAACATGGGAGTGGTGGCAAGAACGCAGGTGTGTGATTGCCATTTTTGAGGAGTGTAACTGCCTTCAGCAGCGATCAGCGCCAGAGTCGCTACTGCCGCCGCCAGTCAGCATAGCCACAGAGATGTGTCTTTTTATGTTGTAGCTGCAATGCGTCATGTGTCTCCCTAGATTGGCGGGTGCGTGTGTAAGCTCATACCTGCGATCCACTCACTGCTATGGCTGCAAATAATCACAGCCTCTGGCGGCATAGTGTTTCTGTAATGCGTACACATCACGGAAACGAACGCAACCACACTAGAAGGGGACACATCTGTAGGTCAACCCTGGGAGTTGTTGTTCTTTGTTATCGTGTCAGTGCTGCGTATCAGTGACATGCGGTGAGGTCAATGGCTGGGGAGGAACTGGCTAGTATCAGAGCCAGATTTACTCCAATTACCACCCTATATATAGTCCCTACCCTCTGCAAGCAGTACAGTAATGGGCACAGTGGTCAACATATGGAACAAGGTAATACATAGCATGGGGGGCACAGGATAACAGAGGGCACAAGCAGGTACAGGTATCACATGGCACAGGGTAATACATATCACAGAGAGGCACAGGGTATCACATGGCACAGGGTAATACATATCGCAGAGAGGCACAGGGTATCACATGGCACAGGGTAATACATATCACAGAGTCGCACAGGGTATCACATGGCACAGGGTAATACATATCACAGAGAGGCACAGGGTATCACATGGCACAGGGTAATACATATCACAGAGAGGCACAGGGTATCACATGGCACAGGGTAATACATATCACAGAGAGGCACAGGGTATCACATGGCACAGGGTAATACATATCACAGAGAGGCACAGGGTATCACATGGCACAGGGTAATACATATCACAGAGAGGCACAGGGTATCACATGGCACAGGGTAATACATATCACAGAGTCGCACAGGGTATCACATGGCACAGGGTAATACATATCACAGAGAGGCACAGGGTATCACATGGCACAGGGTAATACATATCACAGAGTCGCACAGGGTATCACATGGCACAGGGTAATACATATCACAGAGTCGCACAGGGTATCACATGGCACAGGGTAATACATATCACAGAGAGGCACAGGGTATCACATGGCACAGGGTAATACATATCACAGAGAGGCACAGGGTATCACATTGCACAGGGTAATACATATCACAGAGTCGCACAGGGTATCACATGGCACAGGGTAATACATATCACAGAGAGGCACAGGGTATCACATGGCACAGGGTAATACATATCACAGAGTCGCACAGGGTATCACATGGCACAGGGTAATACATATCACAGAGAGGCACATGGTATCACATGGCACAGGGTAATACATATCACAGAGTCGCACAGGGTATCACATGGCACAGGGTAATACATATCACAGAGAAGCACAGGGTATCACATGGCACAGGGTAATACATATCACAGAGAGGCACAGGGTATCACATGGCACAGGGTAATACATATCACAGAGTCGCACAGGGTATCACATGGCACAGGGTAATACATATCACAGAGAGGCACAGGGTATCACATGGCACAGGGTAATACATATCACAGAGAGGCACAGGGTATCACATGGCACAGGGTAATACATATCACAGAGAGGCACAGGGTATCACATGGCACAGGGTAATACATATCACAGAGAGGCACAGGGTATCACATGGCACAGGGTAATACATATCACAGAGTCGCACAGGGTATCACATGGCACAGGGTAATACATATCACAGAGAGGCACAGGGTATCACATGGCACAGGGTAATACATATCACAGAGTCGCACAGGGTATCACATGGCACAGGGTAATACATATCACAGAGTCGCACAGGGTATCACATGGCACAGGGTAATACATATCACAGAGAGGCACAGGGTATCACATGGCACAGGGTAATACATATCACAGAGAGGCACAGGGTATCACATTGCACAGGGTAATACATATCACAGAGTCGCACAGGGTATCACATGGCACAGGGTAATACATATCACAGAGAGGCACAGGGTATCACATGGCACAGGGTAATACATATCACAGAGTCGCACAGGGTATCACATGGCACAGGGTAATACATATCACAGAGAGGCACATGGTATCACATGGCACAGGGTAATACATATCACAGAGTCGCACAGGGTATCACATGGCACAGGGTAATACATATCACAGAGAAGCACAGGGTATCACATGGCACAGGGTAATACATATCACAGAGAGGCACAGGGTATCACATGGCACAGGGTAATACATATCACAGAGTCGCACAGGGTATCACATGGCACAGGGTAATACATATCACAGAGTCGCACAGGGTATCACATGGCACAGGGTAATACATATCACAGAGAGGCACAGGGTATCACATGGCACAGGGTAATACATATCACAGAGAGGCACAGGGTATCACATGGCACAGGGTAATACATATCACAGAGTCGCACAGGGTATCACATGGCACAGGGTAATACATATCACAGAGAGGCACAGGGTATCACATGGCACAGGGTAATACATATCACAGAGAGGCACAGGGTATCACATGGCACAGGGTAATACATATCACAGAGTCGCACAGGGTATCACATGGCACAGGGTAATACATATCACAGAGTCGCACAGGGTATCACATGGCACAGGGTAATACATATCACAGAAAGGCACAGGGTAATGCATAGCTCAGGGTGGCAAAGTGTAACACATGGCACAGGAGTAAGAGGGTAACAGGGGGCACAGACTAATACATAGAACAGGGTAACATATACAGTAGTACAGCGGGCACAGGGTAATACATGACACAGGGGGGGCACAAAGTAACAGATGGCAAAGGGGGCACATGCTAATAGCACAGGGGGCACAAGGTAACACATGGTACAGGGTGACGAATGGTACAGTGGGACACAGGCTAATATATAGCACTGTATAACACATGGCACAGGGGGGCAAAGAATTACACATGGCACAGGGGGTAAGGGTAAAACAGGGCACCGAGAAGCACAGGTTAACACATAACATAGGGGGCACAGACTAATAAATAGCACAGGGGAAACAGGGTAACGTATGGCACAGGCGAGCAAAGGATAACACATGGCACAGGGGAGCACAGGTTAACACATGGCATAGATGGGCACAAAGAAATAGATGGCAAAGGGGGCACAGGCTAATAGATAGTATGAGGGGGCACAGGGTAATGCATGTCAGAGAGGGCAAAGGATAACATGGCACAGGGGGGCACAAGGTAAAACAGGGCACAGGGGAGCACAGGTTAACACATGGCATAGGGGGGCACAAAGTAACAGATGGCAAAGGGGGCACAGGCTAATAGATAGCACAGGGTAACACATGGTACAGGGTAACGCATAGCATGGGATACACAGGCTAATACATAGCACAGGGTAACACATGGCAAGGGTGGGGGGCACAGGTTAATACATGGCACCGGGGGAACAGGGTAATATAGGATAACACATGGCACAGGGAAGCACTGCCAGGGGACTTTGTGAAGAGAGAGGAGGAGGGGAAGGATGGGCGCAGTACCTGGCGGTAGCTGGCTACTGTGTGATACCATGCGCTGCAGGAGTACTGGGTGCACATACTGCTAACTCCTGTCACAGGCTCCGGCAAGACCTCAGTTGCTGCTGTTGCTGCCGGGTCCTCCCACCACTGACAGCTGGACTGTCCCCTGGGCCAGCTCTTCCATCGGCAGCCTGGGAAGGGGACAGGAAACACAGGGGAGAGAGCCGAGGCTGCTGAGATTGTGTTTCGTGGAAGTGAGAGCACAGGCCTCACCCCCTCATGAGGCAGATCTGATCTGAGCCTCACAGGGTCTGTTTGCTATGCAGCATTATTGGCTGCAGTTCAGCCACGCCCCCAGCCCCAGGTATTTCCTGACATACAGGGAGGAGGCAAAGCTGGTCACTGCCTCTCCCTGCCTTCTCTCCCTGCAGCACAGCATATTTGGTGACATATCACTATGAAAATTAGTAGAATGCTATAAAGAGGATATGTTCAAGTTACAGTATAATTATCTTCTTTGTATTATTCCACAAATTTATTGGTTGAAATTCAAATGTTATCGCCCACTATCTCCCATCTAAAGTGACGGGAGATCGCAGGGGGCGATATACAAATGTCCCCCGATTTCGTGTTTATCGCACCCATTGCAGTAAAGCGGCTAAACCTAACTAAACTATTGGGCGCAACGTGAAAAGTCCCGTGTGGGCAGCCAAACAGTTCACTTTTCGCGCATTTCAGCTCGCCACACCCAGGGGAAGCAAGCTAAAATGCTGAATAGTTGCCAGCGGGTGTGATCTCGGCCGGGAGGAGGCGATGACATTTGAATCTCGCCCTTATAGTCAAGACTCTGGAGTAGTATGGCGGGAGGCACTGGCACCCCTGCCTCCCCTGACTGAATGTCCCTGCTGCGTATGAGTATGTAATTGCGAAGGACTCTGCGATGGCTCCGGTGGGCTTCTATATTCTTTCCTGGGTGGCAGGTTCTCTGCAGTAATTAGCAGTTCCATAACCAAGAAAATGCAGCTGCATATGCAATATAAATCCCCAACTTAATCACAGCTAGGACAACCAGAGTGGCCCCATTTCAGGTACTGGACCTTAGAGAGTGATAAAGTGGAGAGAATAAAGTACCAGCCAATCAGCTCCTAATTGCCATGTTACAGGATGTATATGAAAAATGACAGGAGCTGGTAAGTTGGTTCATTGGGGTCTATTCATAAAGTAGTGAAAAGAGTGGAAAGTGAGCCTGTGGAGAAACTGACCATGGCAACCATGCATTCTATAAAATTATACGTAGCAGCTGATTGGTTGCCGTGGGCAACTTCTCCAGTGGCTCACTTCTCCACACTTTTCACTTCTTCATGGATATATCTTTCCACTCTATCACTCTCCAGGGCTTAATACATTTGCCCTTACCTCTAGTTTGTGCCACTGTGCAGTGGTGCAAGTAGAAAAAATGTCTTACAGGTACTGTATGCGCGCGCCAAAAAATGGGTATGGCAAAATGCCACATGGGCTGTGGCCAATGAAAATGGGCGCGTGATACGCATATGGGGGGGGGGGGGCAGATACACATATGACCCTAATAATGCCAGATACACATTGCCCCACAGTGCCAGATATACATTGTCTCACAGTGCCAGATATACATTGCCCCACAGTGCCAGATACACGTTGCCTCACAGTGCCAGATACACAAATGCCCCCACTGTGTCAGATATATATTGCCCACCAGTGCCAGATACAGAAATGCCCCCACAGTGCCAGATATGCCCCCAGTGCCAGATACAGAGATGCCCACAGTGCCAGATATGCCCCCAGTGCCAGGTACACATGTCCTCACAGTGCCCTCCCTTCCCCTGCTGCTTACTGCGTTGCTGTCCTGTGTGTGAGGGGAGGAGAGCGCAGCGTGCGCTTCTCCGTCCCCTCAGTCTCCGGCAGCAGTGCGGGTGTCTACCTTCAATTAGTCGCCTATCCGTGAGCCAATCAAAGCTCGTGGTCCTTGGCTGCCGGTCCGCGAGCTCTGATTGGCTCATGGACCGGCGCCGAATTGAAGGTAGACACTGAGGGTGGGATGTATTAACCTCCCCCACCGCGTTCTTTGACTATTCTCAGCGCTCCTTGTCATATCTTCGCGGCTACTGGTCTCCGCTCCGCTACCGGTTGCTCCCCCACGCTACCCATCTTCATTCTTCTCTCTCTGCCATCTGATCCACATTATCACCGCCGCGGCCACTGAGTCCTCCACTCTCCGTAGAGCTTGGTCAGTGCTGCGCTCCCCCTGGCAGTTGCGCATGCGCACTTGCCACAGCTTCCTGGCTGGCGCACACTGGCTTGTGGGACGCCGGATCCTGAACCCTGAGAGCGGAGGACTCAGTGGCCGCAGCGGTGATGATGCAGATGCCAGAGAGAGGAGAATGAAGACGGGGAACGTGGGGGAGCAACGGGTAGCGAGCGTAGACCAGTAGCCGCGAAGATATGACAAGGAGCGCTGATAAAAGCCAAAGAAAGCGGCGGGTGAGGTTAGTACATCCCGCCCACAGGGGCAGGAGAGGCGCACGCTGCGCTCTCTTCTCCCCTCAAGCAGCAGTGGCGCGGTGAGCAGCAGCGGATAGAGAGGCGGCCCGGAGGCGGTAGGTACGGCGTACCCACGGCTAAATTCTTAAGGGTACGTCAGTGCATTAACTAGGCATTTTAGCTCTGTGTGCAAAAAACGGCATTGGCGCCCCCCCCCTATGCAAGATAGGGGCAGTGTACGCCGTAGGCACGCAAAAAATAAGATAAGATACTTTATTTGTCATTGGTCAAACAAAAATTTGTGCAGAACAATGAAACTACAACCGGATCAACGCATATGCAAATCAGTCAGCATAGATTAAATATCAGAATTCCCCAAACTGGTTCATTCTTACTATAACTGAAGGGAAGAAACTGTTATAAACCGTGAAGTCCTGGTTTTAATACATCGGAAGCGCCTCTTTGATGGCGATAGGACAAACAGACAATGGAATGGATGCTCACAATCTTTTAATATGCTATTTCCTTTCTTCATACTGTATCTAATAAATAACTCCTCCACTGTAGGCAACTCAGTGCCAATGATATTCCCAGCTGTCCTAACTACTCGCTCCAACAATTTTCGGTCCACTGAGGTACAATTACCGTACCAAACAGATATACAATAAGTTAAAATACTTTCAATTACACAGCAATAAAAATTCAATAAATATTTTTTAGATAATTTAGCAGCCTGTAGTTTCCTAAAAAAAAAAAAAACAATCGCTGTTGCGCCTTCTTAACCATAGATACAGCATTAGCACTTCAAGTTAAATCATCGTTAATAATAGTACCCAATAATTTAAAACATTTCACCCTTTCAACCTCCAGGTTAGCGATAGATAATGGCAACAGACTAGCTCTCGCTGATTTTCTAAAATCAATAATGATTTCTTTGGTCTTTTTTTTATTTAATAACAGACTATTAGCCTCCCCCCAACTAACCAGCCTATCCACCTCCTCACGGGCAGGGAGAAGGAGGAGGAGGGAGGGGGACTGGAGCCGCAGCAGCGCTATGTAATTGGTAGCGGAGCCGCTGCAGCTGTCCCTCTCCTTCCGCATTGGCTGCCCGCCGCCGCTGTGAATGCTGGGATGAGGGAAGCGCATCCCAGCATTCACTGCAGCGCCGGCCAGCCAATGCAGCACCGCTACCAATTACATAGCGCTGCTGCGGCTCCAGTCCCCCTCCCTCCTCCTCCTCCCCTGCCCCCGGAGCTGCTCCTCTTCTCTTCTCCTCCGGCTACGGCAGACACAGCACAGGCGGCTGATAATGAGTCAATTTGACTCATTTTAAGCAACTGACATGCTTACCGTTGTGCCCTCAGGGCGACTGCGCTGTGTGCCAGGCACACCTGGCACACGCGTAGTTAGGGCTCTGCGCAGTACCTACCTGTACCCGCCCACTTGCACCGCTGCCACTGTGCCATATCACTTGCTAATTTTGATTAATACTAGTACAGTTGGATTCTCACAAAACCACTGAATTTGGCAAATGACAGAGTGGTAGGGAGGACATGTATGTATAATGTCCTATCAAGTTCAAGAGAGAGAACTCTTCATTTTCCAGATCATACTTACCTACTCTCCTGGAATGGCTAGGAAACTCCCAAAAATCGGGTGGCGCTCCTAGGCCACACGGAAAAGTGGGCAAGTCTCCTGCATTTTACTCATCCTCCGCCAGCAGCCACTTTTCACCGCCGCATCCTCCACACACGGAGGAACAGTGGGCGGGCCAATGATGCAATTTGTGCTGAATCGCGTCGTCGTAGCTCTGCACCCTACTTTTGCTGATGGTAATGTGGGCATTGTAAAGCGGGGGGTGGGGCCATGATGATGTGATCGTGCCTCCACGCCCCCAGACCGCTCCCATTTTCTGGAGCCACTCCCCCTGGTGAGCTGACCTGGCTGCTCGCTCCTGGAGGGAGCAGCTATTAAGTCGGCAAGTATGCTCCAGATATTTTAGGTAGACACTTGGAATGGGGAGTAGAGTTAACACTGGCATGATTAGGAGGTAGCAACTACTGTATAACTGTTTTTTTGCCTTTGATAATCCAAGTTTATTATTGCTCTTACTTTAAAAAAAAATCAATAAAAGACTATACAATTTTTCTGTTTAGAAAATAAAATAGGTGTCATGGGCTTTACTATGCATAGCTAACATATTTCATACTTACAAGTGTTCTTGAGCCTGTAGTACATATAGGCCTGGCGACAGGAGGTTACAAAGGGAACATTTGTACTGGGCCCGAGATTCCAAGGGGTCCTGGGCCCTCTGGAATCTCGGTAGTCCAGTCCATGTATTTCTGCAGCAGGTTACATTGGTTTCCACAGGGAAACATCGGGGTGTAGAGTGGATCTTGATCCAGAGGCACCAACAGGCTAAAGCTTTAGGCTGTCCCAGGATGCATTGGGGCCTTCTTTATATCCCTGCCTCCAGGCACTGTGAGCTCAGTTTCAGTTGGTGTCTGCAGCAGCAGGTCACTTAACAGGTGGGTTGCAGCCCTGAACAGGCTTTTTCTGACAGAAAATTTCTTCAAAACTGGGCTGTTGACACGTCAGCACAGCAGCTCCATCACCTCCCAAGCGGCGTTGCATACTCCCGTGGCCTGTTCCTGGGTAGTTGCAGCGGAGACGCTCCGGCTTTAGGCACATGGTCGCAGTCGCTCTCCTAGTTCGCGTGGTTTCTACAGGGAGGAGGTAAGAGGGTCCCCCAGGCGGGACCCGCCATTAAATCGCGTTCCGTTCGCGACCTAGGGAGACGGGTCGCGGCGCTGGCGTGGACACTGTCACCGAGCAGGGACGCCACTAGACCACTAAGGCACTAGAGCACAGGTCAGGTGTACTAACGCCCCATTTAATAAGGCTTGCTAGTACCTGGGGTGAAAGTCCAGCATAGGGGAACTGGTCCCGAGCATTTTGGATATGGGATACTCAACATGTGTGTATATATATATATATATATATATATATATATATACATACATACATATACTAGTCCAGTGCAGCTTTATTGTCATAATAATTATCTGCATTGCCTGTGACTATGTGTGCCTGTATCTGCTGTGTGGTTTCACTTTTCAGTGTTTCCCAGATATATCTATCACTATATTCTGTCCCTAGGGGACTAGGTGCGTCGGGGTCATATATATATATAGTACATCACATTGTTTGCCTATTACATGTATTCTAGTGTGTACGCAGGCACATAATACCGGATTTATTCGCAGGTGTTATGTACTGTGTATTCAGTCACATACTAACGGATTTATTTGCAGGTATCATACTCTGCCTGGCTTTATCGTACTAAATCGCTCTCTGTTGTTGCATTTGTGTACAATGTCTAACAAGAAGGGCAGTAATCTGTGGACGCTCCTGCATCATGCAGATCATGCGCCAAAGATTTACTAGAGGGGGAACTGGTGTATGGTGGTCTGTGTACTATGTGTCATACATCTCCCAGTCACTCCGCAGCTGCTGTAACCAATTAGGAGCCACCCTGGGCTGCATTCACAAACCTACTGGGTACTCTGGTGGATCGCCTTACACCCCCTATGGGACCACCTGTGCCATTAGAGCCACAAATTGTCCCTATGGTTAATCCACCTTGGGCGGAAAATTTGTCTAACCAGTTGCAACAATTAAATCATTCCTTGGTCAGGCAAAAATCTACTCCAGGTCACTTTCATATCTCTGGGTCATCTTAGCGGGCTGCTTCCTCCTCACAATCCACTAATCTCTTAGATGTTTCATCTGAAGAAGAGGGGGAGCATACTGTCCTGTCAGACACTGAATAAGATGTTTCTGACGAGGATTCTCCATTCCAAATTGATGTCCCTGCCCTTGTGGTTGCTATTAAGCAAATCCTATAAATCACTGATGATGAGGATTCCACTACTGTGGCTAAGAAAACTGATATGTTTAGACAGCAGAAGGTGATTAAAAATCTATTACCCCATTCTGACCATTTGGTGGACATCAGGCAGGAGCCCTGGTCTAATCCAGGGAAGAAATTCCCTCTGTCTAAACGGGCCTTGGCTCGCTATCCCCTCCCTGCAGAGTTATGTGGATTCTCATGTCACCCGCCTAGTGGTGTCATCCACTCTGCCTGTCACCACTGTCACTTCACTGAAGGAACTGACAGATAAGCGTGTGGAGAGATGCCTGAAGTCTATTTACTCCCTTACATGTGCTGTACATATACCCACTATTGCGGCCTCTTGGGCTGCAAAGGAATTGAAGCATGGGTTCAGGCATTAGAGGAAGAGTTGGCCGAGGATATATCTGACAATGCCAGACAATACCTGTCTCGTATTACCACCGCCACCTATTACATTCAGGAGGCGTCCTCTGAGGCGGGTGTATTGGCAGCCAAGGCGTTGACTACGTCTGTCCTGGCTTGCCGTATTCTGTGGTTGAGGTCACAGAAGATGAACCTAGACTCCAAAAAGACCTTTAAGGTGTTTAAGGTGTTTAAGGGGGACATTTTGTTTGGGGAAGACCTAAATAAAATTGTGTATGAATTGGCGGCTGCTAAGACTGCCTTTCTCCCAAATACTAATCCTTCTGCACAGAAGGCTAAGGGTACCACTTTTCCTTCCTTTTAGCCTCAAGGAAAAGCAAAAAGTCAGGTAAACCCGAGACAATCTCATGCTCCCAAAACCACTAAGCCCAAGGCAAAGCAGTCCTGGGCGGCCCTTCAGCCTGCTTCTAAACAAGACAAGCCTGCCGCTTTATGGGGCGGGCCTCCCCCTGGTGGACCCCAGGGTGGGAGGCTGACTTTTGCAGTTCACTCAATTTCATTCTTGCCCTCTGCAGAGGTTAATCCATGTGGGACGGCACTCGAAGCCGCATGGCTATGATGGAAGTGTCAAAAATCCTTTGTTGGGTGGAGCACCATCTGCCAGCAATATCGGCAGTGTTCATTCCAGGCGTCCTAAACTGGGAAGCGGACTTCCTCAGTTGCCAAGACATGCACATCGGAGAGTGGAGTCTCCATCCAGAAGTCTTTCAACTCCTTGTGGACAAGTGGGGTCTACCAAACATAGACCTGATGGCGTCTCAACACAATCACAAGGTTACGGTCTTCGGATCAAGGAAAAGGGATCCTCAAGCAGTGCTCGTGGATGCACTGGCAATGCCATGGAACTTTCGGCTGCCCTATGTGTTCCCTCCAGTGTCACTCCTGCCCAGGGTCCTGAGGAAATTCAAACAAGAAGGAGGATTTCTACTTCTAGTCGCACCAGCATGGCTCAGATGGCATTGGTTCTCAGACCTGCAGGGCCCATCGACAGAGCGTCCTGTTCTACTTCCTCAGCGCCCAGACCTCCTCGTACAGGGCCCTTGTCTTTATCCGGACCTGGCCAGGCTGGCTTTGATGGCGTGGCTCTTGAAGCATCACTCCTGAGGGCCAAAGGATTCTCTGAGGCGGTCATCCAAACTATGTTAAAAGCCCATAAACCAGCTTCAGCTCAGATTTATTACAGGGTCTGGAATTCTTACTTCACCTGGTGTGCTGATAAGAATTATGATGCATACAGATTCAGAACTTCCAGAATTCTGGCCTTTCTGCAAAGAGGCCTGGACTTAGACCTTTGTCTAGCCTCCCTCAAGGTTTACATATCTGCCTTGTCGGTATGGTTTCAGAGAAAAGTTGCATCTATACCTGACGTTCATACATTCACTCAGGGTGTCTTACGGATTCAGCTTCCCTATGTCCCTCCTGTGACTCCATGGGATCTGGCTGTTGTACTAAATGCCCTGCTAGAGTCTCCATTTGAACCTCTTGAGTCAGTGGACCTTAAATGGCTCACAGCCAAGGTCTTGTTTTTACTGGCTATTGCCTCTGCTAGAAGGTTGTCGGACTTAGGCGAATTCTCCTGTCATCCACCCTTTCTAATATTTCATTGTGACCGGGCAGTTCGTAGAACTCCCCCAGGTTATTTACCTAAGGTGGTGTCATCTTTTCACCTTAACCAAGAGATTGTGGTTCCGGACTTTATCTCTTCTGATTTGTCCTCCAAAGAGCGGTCTTTGGATGTGGTACAGGCTCTCCATATGTATGTGGAGAGGACTGCCTCTATCAGGAGGTCAGACTCCCTTTTTGTCTTGTTTGTTTTTCACAAATGTGGCTGGCCTGCGAATAGGCAAACCTTGGCCAGATGGATTAGAATGGTGATTGCACAAGCTTATGCGCAGGCTGGTCTCGTGCTGCTATTAATGCCCATTCTACTTGGTCTGTTGGACCTTCTTGGGAGGCTTGCCATGGCGCGTCCGCAGAACAATTATGCAAGGCGGCTACGTGGTCCTCTGTGAACACGTTTATTAGGTTCTATGCCGTTCATACTTCCGCCTCCCAGCATGCTTCCTTTGGATGCCGGATTCTCATACCTGCTAAGGCGTGTCCCCTCCCTTGAGGAACTGCTTTAGGACATCCCCGATGTTTCCCTGTGGAAACCAATGTAACCTGCTGCAGAAAAGGAGCGTTATGGTAGACTTACCATTGTTAACTGTCTTTCTGCGAGGTACATTGGGTTCCACAGGGCACCCACCCAGACACACCTAGCTTCTATGGGTTTGTATGGCATTAGCCGCTGGTCCCTTCTCCTGTCGTGAGAATGTGGTTCTATGTGACTAACATCTACCTTATCTTTTACCTGCCCCTGCATTGGACTGGTTTACGAAACTGAGCTCACAGTGCCTAGAGGCATGGTTATAGAGGAGGCCCCAATGCATCCTGTGACAGCCTAAAGCTTTAGCCTGCTGGTGCCTCTGGATCAAGATCCACTCTACACCCTGATGTTTCCCTGTGGAACCCAATGTACCTCGCAGAAAGAGAGTTAACAATGGTAAGTCTACCATAACTCTCCTTATCCTTTGCCTGTGCAACAGTGCTGTTCTCTAAATGCTGTATTCAGCACGGTACAGGCAGATGCAGAAACCCGGCATGTGACCAGCGCAATAAAGGTTTTTTAAATCTGGATTGGAGAGAAGACGAGCCACTGCCATCCGTGAAGAGGAGGAGCATCCTTAGCAGGCAACAGGACATAAGTCAAGTGTGATCTGGGCTAGAGACACAAGTTGGGTGGGGGCTGCTGGGGTTGGAAATGAAGTGTGACGGGTGAAGGCGCTGAAAACACAGGACTGGGAGACTCAATGGGATTTGCTGGAGAGACATAGGATGATGAGGGCAGGGCTGAAACACAGGAGAGTAATGATGCTGAAAGACATGGGGTATAAGGTTGAGAGACACAAGAGGGGGAGGGGGTGAGGCTGGTGGATAAGCCTGAGAGAGACAGAGTGGGTGAGGCTGAGAAACACAAGAGGAGAACAAGTCTGAGAGACACAGAGTTGGTGAGGCTGAGAGACACAAGAGGAGAATAAAGGGCCCTACAGACTAAGCGACCCGCTGCCGAGCTGCCCAACCGCCGATACGGCAGACGGGCGACCTGACGGCGGGGGGGAGTGAAGTTTCTTCACTCCCCCACGTCACCCGGCGCCATAGCAATGCATGCTAATATGAACAATCTCGTCCAGTCTTCTCCATATTGGCCTGTATGCAGGGCCGGCGCCACCACTAGGCAGCTTTAGGCAGCTGCCTATGAGCGCTGGCCACTGGAGGGCGGCGCTGCACGTTGCCGATGAAAGACTGCTTTGTTTATTCCCTTAGCTCAGCTGAGCTTCACAGCTGAGCAGGGATGCTGCACCGCCCAACTATAATCAGCCGGCACTGACAGTGAGAACTGTGTGTATAACGCATCGGGCGGTAAGTAGGGTGGCTCTTACTTATGTACAATGTTATTAGCACTGCCACTGTCTGCTCACCGCTCCTCTTTCACAATCCTCCGCCCTCCGCGATGATAACCCTGCATATTCCCGCCCAGCACCATGACAGCACCCTCCCGCATGATAAACCCCCCTCTCCCGCGATTGCATCCCACCCGCCCCATTCCCGCAGTTACATGCTGCCTGCCCCCCCCCGCCCGCCCGCGATTACATGCTACCGGCCCCCGCGCCCGCGATTACATGATGCCGGCCCCCTCGCCCGAGATTATATGCTACCGCCCCCCCCGCCCGCTATTACATGATGCTGGCGCGGCCCCCCTGCCCGCGATTACATGATGCCGGCCCCCCTGCCCGCGATTACATGATGCCGGCCCCCCTGCCCGCGATTACATCCCGCCCCCCCTCTCCCGCATGTTACCCACCTCCCTATAAATGCTGGTAACGGCGGGAGTGAGCCAGCTGCGGAGGGCGGAAAATGTTCGCGGTGGATCACATATCAAGGAGGTGTTGCAGAGCCGACGGTGTGTGAGGCCGCGATCCACACGTCTGTCTCCGCTGCTGCTGCCTCCCCGGCGCTCCCAGGTCCCAGACTCCTTCTCAGCTTACATGGCCGTGACTGTTGAATGAGGTGAGTGGTGGGTATCCACTAGTAGTGGATGGCTGAAACAACCACTGAGGTTGGGCCACAAGCAGAAGTAGCGGGTGCACCACAGGTAGCAGCAGTGCCTGCACAATAGCTTCATATTGTATTCTCATAGATCCTTAGCTTGGTCTAGTTGTGAGTGGTGGTGGGAATATCAGAGCAGCGCCACACTCACAACTAGACCAAGCTAAGGATCTATGAGAATACAACATGAAGCTATTGTGCAGGCACTGCTGCTACCTGTGGTGCACCCGCTACTTCTGGGATCATCATGTCAAGCTGCCTAAAACATGTGCTTCGGTCAAAAGCACTTATACAAGTGAGCTGAGCCAGGGCTACGTGATATAAGGCTAGAAATGAGAAAACACACCGGCATCCCAATCTCAGCACTGCCGACAGGGGTGCAGAGAGTACTCTAACCTCTTTCCCCTAACCCTCCCACTCACAGCCTAACCCTAACCTCCCCCCAGTAGTTCTTAAACCTAACCCTCCCCTTACCCACAGCCTAAACCTAACCTGCCCCCTTAGTGCCTAACCCTACCCCCCCTCTCTGAAGCCTAACCCTAACCTCCCATACCCTACCCCCCCCGAGTGTGCTTAAACCAACCCCCCCCCCCCCCCCCCCCGCACACTAAACCAGTGGTGGCAGTACATACTTACTTTCAGGATCCCAACTGTCGGGATATCGTAGTCGGAATCCCGATCTCCTCTGGATGCCGGCATCGGTATTCTGGTGGCTGTCAGGATTCCGGCTGCCGGAATCCTGAACGCATACCTCTGGTATGATAACAGCACAGCAGCATTGTCACCCTCTCGCCCTCCTCCCGAAACACTTTTGTAGTGTCTAAATCCGGTCTGTGGCTCCTATCATAGCAGCACCATAAACCCATTACATATATAAAATGTATTATTTAATAATGTGTTTAGAATAATTTATTGTCCTGTTTTTGTAATCATAATTGCCAAGTGTTCTACCTGGTGCAATGTGTATAACGGCGTGCTCTACCTGGTGCAATGTGTATAACGGCGTGCTCTACCTGGTGCAATGTGTATAACGTGCTCTACCTGGTGCAATGTATATAACGGCGTGCTCTACCTGGTGCAATGTGTGTAACGCGCTCTACCTGGTGCAATGTGTATAACGGCGTGCTCTACCTGGTGCAATGCGTATAACGGCGTGCTCTACCTGGTGCAATGTGTATAACGTGCTCTACCTGGTGCAATGCATATAACGGCGTGCTCTACCTGGTGCAATGCGTATAACGGCGTGCTCTACCTGGTGCAATGCGTATAACGGCGTGCTCTACCTGGTGCAATGCGTATAACGGCGTGCTCTACCTGGTGCAATGCGTGTAACGGCGTGCTCTACCTGGTGCAATGCGTATAACAGCGTGCTCTACCTGGTGCAATGTGTATGATGGGCTGGAGAATGGATACTGGTGTGTGCTTTTGGTCGCTGGGGGGTTACGAGCAGGCTGAAGTTTTGCCTAGGGTGACGAGAAACCTTGCACCGGCCCTGCCTGTATGCATAAGCGACGGGGCACCAACGATGAACGAGCGCGGGGCCACGCATTGTTCATCGTTGGTGCCTACACACTGCACGATATGAACGAGTTCTCGTTCATTAATGCCAGTGTGTTGGGCCCTTAAGACTGAGAGACACGGAGACACGGAGACACGGAGTAGGTGAGGCTGAGACACACACGGAATCGAGAGCCTGGCAGTACAGGTATACACTGAAAATTTTAAACAGTTGGAGAGTGCAGGTGGCAGATGGGCACTGGGCAGCCACCTACACTGCCTTGTGGGTGATCCAGCTTTGGTTGACATTCATAATATCAACATGAGAATGTCCACATGGTCCAAATGTTGACATGCAGCATGTCGACATTCATCATGTGGATGCAGCAGCTTCCATGTCATGCGTGGTCAGTACTGGTGCAGACATCTGACAGAGCGGCAGTTCCAGTAAGTATTCTTCTCCTACCTCTAACCTCACCCTAGTACCTAACCCTCACATCCTGCAGCCTAACCCTATTGTCAGAGCTGGCCTTAGGCTTAGGCAAACTAGGCAAATGCCTAGGGCATTTGGTATGCCTAGGGGCACAAGCAGCTTCTGCTGATTAAAATGATATGCAGCATGCCTATATTCTGTGTGACTGTGGCTGTGTCTGCATACGAAATGCTACGTTACAGTGTATTCCTAGAAATCACTGTAACGTAGCATTTCGTATGCAGATACAGTCACAGTCGCACACAGAATATAGGCATGCCGCATACTGTATCATTTTAAACAGCAGAAGCTGCTTGTGCATTCTAGCCACATAGTAATGCAAATAAGATGCATTTTCATAAAAAAGGCACACAACGTTAGCAAAGCTGCCAGCTGACTCATGCCAGGCATCTCCTGCTGCATGGCATATTGAGGCAAGATGTATGAGGACACATCTGTATCCAAGCAGAGGCAGATGTCACAGTGTTAGCGGCCATGTGACCGCCACTATGGCCACTGCCAGTGCCCGCTACTGTACTGCCGCCCATGCCAGCTGCCAATGCCTGCTAAAGTCGCGGCATCGGACTGGGAATTAGCTGTCGGAGTTAATTCCCAGTCCGATGCCGCCGCCAATGCCAGCGAAGTCTGGGAAGCAGCAGCAGCCAAGGCCGGTTAAGGAGAGCAGTGGAGGGTCTGCCTGGAAGTGGGATTACAGCTGCAGGCTGGTTGATAAAGACAATGGTAGTAATTGTCCCCCTCTCCTTATACCCCGGCACACATACAGTAATTACCCACCCTCCTCTTATACCCCAACACACACAGTAATCACCCCCATCCTCTTATACCCCAACACACACACACACACACACACACACACACACACACACACACACACACACACACACACACACACACACACACACACACACACACATCACCCCCCCTCCCCTTATGCCCCAGCACATATTTAGTAATCACTGCCTTCTTATGCCCCAGCACATATTTAGTAACCACCCCCCCCCTTATGTCCCAGCACATATCTAATAATCACCCCCCCCCTTTATGCCCCAGCACATATCTAGTAATAACCCCCCCCCCTATGCCCCAGCATATATCCAGTAATGACCCCCCCCCCCTCCTCTTTTCCCCTGGCACATATGGTGTAATTGATTGCCTGCCTGCCTGCCTGCCTGCCATGCCCCCCCCCTCCCCCTTCCCCACACCCTGGCACAGTGCGCACATCTCTGTGCTGAGCACTGCTGTGTACGGTCCATGTGCTGCCCTGCTATCTGAAACACAGAGCGCAGGGCAGTCTATGGTCTGTAGTACACAGCAGCGCTCAGCACGGACACGGGTGATGGCAGGACATGCGGATCTGTACAGCGGCTCTCTACAGCGGCGCGGACACGGACATGTGGAGGGGCGGAGGATGACGGCGTATGTTGTGCTGCGGCGCCCCTGACGCTGGCCCTTACCTGGAGCAATCCCGGCGGCAGTGAGAGCGGGACCCGGCAATCAGTTAGAGGTGAGCAGACAGGTGTTCTGGTGCAGGAGCCTCTCTAAGGGTGGAGGGTGGGCTGGACCCCAGGGGGGAGCTGTGATTCTGGTGCCCAATCATATCTGCCTCACTGACAGGGGCGTGCTTTGATATGGGCTGCAAGCACGCCTCTGTCACTGAGGCACTCACACTAGTGCCGCTTACAGCGCTTTTTAAATGGGCTTTTTACTGCCCATCTCTTAGCCCCGCCCCCTGCCCGCCCCCCGCTTCCAGTCCTTTATAATTGTCCGCAAGAGGCACCGCTCCCGGTGCCGCCTACACTAATTTAAACCTGTTTTTACAATGAATACAATAATATAAAGCATTTACTTATGACACAGAATGTGTCATAAGTATCTCTTTGTATTATTGTAATCATTAATGACAGGGGAGGCACTGCCTCCCCTGCCTTCCCTGACTGCACGTCCCTGTTCGGCATATGTGTAAGGGGCATTATGTGTGTGAATAAAGTTGCACTAGTGTGTGGGATAATTTGAATTGGGGGTACTATTGTGTGGCCATGCCCCTTCTCAGCAAGAACACACCCCTTTTTAGACTGTGCGCCAAATGCGCAATGTTCCTATTTAAAATATAGGGGGTAGGAATACCAAAATGAGGACTGCTATGGGTGAGGGGTGATCATCACCGTGATGGTGCTGGGAAAGGGGTGAAGGGGCAGAGGCGGAATTAGCGGCGGTGCTAGAGGCACCAGCCAAAATCTTCCCTAGGGCATCATATTGGTTAGGGCCGGCTCTGCCTATTGTTGACATTCTGATAATGCCAGGTTTTCACATGTCAACATTCTGAGGATATCAACATGCTGCCGGTCGATATTTCAACAATGTCTACATCATAACTATTGGCATTGTGGTGTTGAAATTATAACTACTGACATTGAGAATGTCGACCTTATGACTGCATCCCGTAAAACCTCCAGGAAAGTTTAATGTAAAACAGGGTATTATTATTAGTTATATAGCGCACACATATTCCGCAGAGTTTTACAGAGAGAATATTTGCCCATTCACATCAGTCCCTGCCCCAGTGGAGCTTACAATCATTGGGGGTCATTCCGAGTTGATCGCTAGTTGCTTTCGTTCGCTGCGCAGCGATCAGGCAAAAAAATCGGCACTTCTGCGCATGCGTATGTGGCGCAATGCGTACGCGCGTTGTACTATTACAAAGAACGATGTAGTTTCACACAAGGTCTAGCGAAGCTTTTCAGTCGCACTGCTGGCCGCAGAGTGATTGACAGGAAGTGGGCGTTTCTGAGTGTCAACTGACCGTTTTCAGGGAGTGTTCGAAAAAACGGAGGCATGCCAGGAAAAACGCAGGCGTGCCTGGGCGAACGCAGGGCGTGTTTGTGACGTCAAAACAGAAACTGAATAGTCTGAAGTGATCGCAAGCGCTGAGTAGGTCTGAAGCTACTCAGAAACTGCACAAAATTATTTTGTAGCCGCTGTGCGATCCTTTCGTTCACACTTCTGCTGAGCTAAAATACACTCCCAGTGGAAGGTGGCATAGCGTTTGCACAGCTGCTAGCGAGCAAACAACTCGGAATGATCCCCTATATTCCCTACCACATGTACACACAGACACATTCGGGTTAATTTTTTCTTGGGAGCCAATTAAACTACCAGTATATTTTTGGATTGTGGGAGGAAACCAGAGCACGAAAGTATGGGGAGAATATACAGACTCCACACAGTTAGTGCCATGGTGGGATTTGAACCCATGACCCCAGTGTTGTGAGGCAGTAATGCTAACCATCACACCATCCGTACTGCCCATGTTGTTTTAAAAAAAGCTAGGTGGGACTGTCATTTTATTCTCAAGCTTTTTGTCCAAATGCAAAAATAAATAAAAAATAAATAAAGATAATTTACACAATTCGTGAAGCATTATAATTAAGTTCCTTTCCTATACTCATGGCAGCATAAGATATCACAGCATGCCTGTTAGAGCACTTTACAGTTCCGTAAGACAATAATGCTTTGGAAGAATGTTCTCAGCTGTAAAGCAATTATCATAGGACTTCTTTATTTATTTGAATTAGAGGAAAACGAGTTCTTGTCTTCAAGAAACCTGACAGCACATTTTCCTGATTGTGAAGACAGGCATATAATATGCAAATATTTCATCACAACTATTCATATTTATTCTTTGAAAGCAAAGCTCTACTTTTTATGAATTATTCACAAACAGCCAAAGATAAATGTTTCAACTTCCAGATGTAAATGAACCAAAGGCACCCTGGAGCCTTCAGCCTTTTTTTAATAGTCTCTTTCACATTGAACGTTTCCTCTGGGGTTATTTCTTTTATAAACGAGCAATCAGCAAGAGCATATTCAAATCATGCCAGTTACATAAAAGCTAAATGGGGAAAAAAAAAAAAAAAAAGATTTTTTTTTTTTTAATCTTGTATTCATTTAAAATTCTACATTATTTATTTGCATGGATCAAATCATTGAGTCAGATTTAAATAAACAATTAAACAATTTACCATACATATACATAATGTTACTCTTCACTGGCCAATAAATAAACTATGTATAAATATGACGTTTTTGAGGAGACACGATCTTGCATTACAATAAGAAAAAATGTTTTGTAAAGGAAGACAGTGGAATCATTTTAGAAAAGCCACTGAGCCCTTTCACGTGTTCAACAAAAAACCGTGTATTTAGCCTAAATTCTGGTGTTTTAAATTCCACTGCCTCCAAATTAAATGGAGATAAGAAATATTTACTCTTAAATAAAATTAGTAATTAAATTAACAATGGACTTTAAAACAAATTCATTACTGCATACGTCCCAATTGTCCCAATTATGGCGGGACAGTCCCGTTTTTCAGGCACTGTCCCACATGTGGGCCGAAGTGATGGCAGTTGCGGTGAGGGGGTACAGTTGGGAGGGCCCCCTGTCACTCGCTGCTCTGATGGTGAATCATCATCTATTCATGGGAAATAGGGACTTGGGGCATGTCCAGCAGCTCAGAGCGCTGGGCATGCCACCACAATGACAAAAAAGGGGGCGTGACTCGCGATCGCCGTTAGGCCATGGCCCCTAATTTTAGGCGTCCCTCTCCCATGTCGGCAGACGTTGGAAGGTATGGTTAAATTGAATCTTTCAGATTTAAAAGGTGTCATGTTACAGAATATATTTCTCTGATCAAGATTCAAACAAGTAGAGAAAAATTTAAAAATAATGTAGCCCATACACTTGTGAGATATCAGATACAATCATTTGATTTCGACCACACCTGTGAGATAAATCGAAGGATTGTATGCACATTTAAGGTACCATGTGACGCGATGCGCGGGCACGCCACTCGAATGTCGCGTCTGTTTTTTTAAACACATGCAATATATCGCACTGCGGTGTGCGATGGGCACCCGCCAGGAGCGGACAGTGGCCGCTCCCACTCGGCGGTGACGTGCCCATCACGTGATTACCATGCGCTCTATCGCATGATCGCATGGCAATCACTTTGGCAGTTCAGGTGCGATTTCATCGCACCTGAACTGCCGGTGCGATGCCCCGCGATGTTGCACCTCGGGGCATCGCACAAGTGTATGGGCACCATAACACTTGTACTACAAGGAGAGACTACACAGAAACATTGCCACCTATTGTCTCTTCAGTATAGCTTCCAAGCAACTCTTATGCTTTAGGGCTAAACTTTGCCTTGTTACTACCTGTAGTAGATACATGCAGAGAGCTTTGCAATTATCATTATTATTATTATTATTATTATTATTATTATTTTTAAATAACATACATATAAGTATATGTGATCTATACTGTATACTGTAACTACCAGTTTCTTGTCTTGGGTGGTCATTCCGAGTTGTCGCTCATTGCCGATTTTCGCAGCGCAGCGATCAAGTGAAAAAAATGCAATTCTGCGCATGCGCATGGTACGCAGTGCGCATGCGCTAAGTAATTTAACACAAAACTTTGGAGATTTACACAAGCTCGAGCGATGTTTTTTCATCGCTTGAGTAATCGTAGTGTGATTGACAGGAAGTGGGTGTTTCTGGGCGGCAACTCTGCGTTTTCAGGGAGTGCACTAAAAAACGCAGGCGTGCCAGGTAAAAATGCAGGAGTGGCTGGAGAAACGGGGAGTGGCTGGCCGAACGCAGGGCGTGTTTGTGACGTCAAACCAGGAACTAAACGGACTGAGGTGATCGCAGTCTAGGGGTAGGTCTGGAGCTACTCAGAAACTACAGGGATTTATTTAGCAGCAGTTCTGCTAATCTTTCGTTCGCTATTCTGCTAAGCTAAAATACATTCCCAGAGGACAGCGGCCTAGCGTTTGCAATGCTGCTAAAAGCAGCTAGCGAGCGAACAACTCGGAATGAGGGCCACGGAGAGGTAACGGTGTACACTAACAAAGGATTGAGCAGCTATGTGCTAGTCCTTAGCCATACCTCCCAACATCCTTGATGACAAATTCAGGACTGGTTGCACGCTCCCAAAAAGTGGGCATGGCCACTGCAAAAGTGAATGTGGCTTTGAGGCAATGCTGCGATTGTGAGTAACAGACCAGTTATTTGTCACAGTTTTCTGGTGCGCTATGAGTTACTGGCATGCCCCCAGTCCCTCTGTCTCCCGTAAATACACAGCATCTATTCTCCACAGAGCAGTGAGTGACAGGAGTCTCCCAACTGCGGCCCGCGGGTGGGACAGTCCAAAAAAATGGAACTGTCCCATGAAAACTGGGACAGTTGGGTGGTATGCTACAGGACCTCCTTTTGGAGATGTAATGTAAATTGTATATATTTTATATGTGTATCAATTGAAGTGTATATAATATGTGTGTGTTTTAGGAGTATTTGTAATAAATTGTAGTGATGTGTACCGGACATTTTTCGGGTTTTGTGTTTTGGTTTTGGATTTGGTTCCGCGGCCGTGTTTTGGATTCGGACGCGTTTTGGCAAAACCTCCCTGAAAATTTTTTGTCGGATTCGGGTGTGTTTTGGATTCGGGTGTTTTTTTACAAAAACCCCTCAAAAACAGCTTAAATCATAGAATTTGGGGGTCATTTGATCCCATAGTATTATTAACCTCAATAACCATAATTTCCACTCATTTCCAGTCTATTCTGAACACCTCACACCGCACAATGGCCCTCATTCCGAGTTGTTCGCTCGCTAGCTGCTTTTAGCAGCATTGCACACGCTAAGCCGCCGCCTACTGGGAGTGAATCTTAGCTTTGCAGAATTGCGAACGAAAGATTCGCATAATTGCGAATAGAAATTTCTTTGCAGTTTCTGAGTAGCTCGGGACTTACTCTGCCACTGCGATCAGTTCAGTCAGTTTCGTTCCTGGTTTGACGTCACAAACACACCCAGCGTTCGCCCAGACACTCCCCCGTTTCTCCAGACACTCCCGCTTTTTTCCCATAAACGGCAGCGTTTTTCCGCACACACCCATAAAACAGTCAGTTTCCGCCCAGAAACACCCACTTCCTGTCAATCACACTCCGATCACCAGAACGATGAAAAATCTTTGTTATGCCGTGAGTAAAATACCTAACTTTTGTGTAAAATAACTAAGCGCATGCGCTCTGCGAACCTTGCGCATGTGCAGTAAGCGACTAATCGCAATATAGCGAAACTCGGCAACGAGTGAACAACTCGGAATGAGGGCCAATATTATTTTTAGTCCTAAAATTTGCACTGAGGTCGCTGGATGACTTAGTTAAGCGACCCAAGTGGCCGACACAAACACCTGGCCCATCTAGGAGTGGCACTGCAGTGTCAGACAAGATGGCACTTCAAAAAATAGTCCCCAAACAGCACATGATGCAAAGAAAAAAAGAGGTGCACCAAGGTCGCTGGATGGCTAAACTAAGCGACCCAAGTGGCCGTCACAAACACCTGGCCCGTCTAGGAGTGGCACTGCAGTGTCAGACAGGATGGCAGATTAAAAAAATAGTCCCCAAACAGCACATGATGCAAAGAAAAAAAGAGGTGCACCAAGGTCGCTGGATGGCTAAACTAAGCGACCCAAGTGGCCGACACAAACACCTGGCCCGTCTAGGAGTGGCACTGCAGTGTCAGACAGGATGGCTGATTAAAAAAATAGTCCCCAAACAGCACATGATGCAAAGAAAAAAGAGGCGCAATATGGTAGCTGTGTGACTAAGCTAAGCGACCCAAGTGGCCGACACAAACACCTGGCCCATCTAGGATTTTAAATAGTCCAACACTCTAGCCTTTACATTTGGAATGAGCACACTGAGGTAAGACTCCTACATTTTGTTTAATATGGCAGTCTAGAATGGAGGGAATTCTCTGGGGTACGGGGCTCCCTGTGCCTACCGTGGCTGGGTGTCCCTGGGGCATCGCAATTTAACACTATTTCACCACTCCATGGCACTTATAAATTGTTTTATATATATGTAACACCTTCACATAATTTTCTTTTACTCCTCACATTATTCACACATGCAGCAACAGCTGCTCCTACCTCTTTAACCTATATTTTTATCACTCCTGCGATGCCCTGGGGTTGTCTGGCTGGGTGGCTCTGGGGTGTCCTGCCCCCCGAACCTGAACCCCTATAGTTAGTGTTAGGGACTTACCCAATGAGAGGCTACCTTGATGCGGTGGGTAAGCTCATAGCCCTGGCCAGGAATATGCTAAGTGCCTCTGTTTACTACAGGTTGAGCTAGTGTGAGATAGTGCGCCTGCTACCTTTTCCCTCTGTACACTTTACTAAGTCTCAAGCAGAGTAGCACCTCACTACCTAATTAAGGTGTGCAAATTTGGGCCCTTTTCCCTCTGTAACTGATGTATTCATACATTTTTGAAGATAGGAGACACCTTCACCCTAATTTAGCACTCTGCCCCACCCACCCCTCTGATTTTAAATAGTCCAACACTCTAGCCTTTACATTTGGAATGAGCACACTGTGGTAAGACTCCTACATTTTGTTTAATATGGCAGTCCATAATGGGGGGAATTCTCTGGGGTGCGGGGCTCCCTGTGCCTACCGTGGCTGGGTGTCTCTGGGGCATCGCAATTTAACACTATTTCACCTCTCCATGGCACTTATAGTTTGTTTTATATATATGTAACACCTTCACATAATTTTCTTTTACTCCTCACATTATTCACACATGCAGCATCAGCGGCTCCTACCTCTTTAACCCTATATTTTTATCACTCCTGCGATGCCCTGGGGTTGAGCTAGTGTGAGATAGTGCGCCTGCTACCTTTTCCCTCTGTACACTTTACTAAGTCTCAAGCAGAGTAGCACCGCACTACCTAATTAAGGTGTGCAAATTAGGGACCTTTTTCCATCTAGGAGTGGCACTGCAGTGTCAGACAGGATGGCAAATTTAAAAAATTGTCCCCAAACAGCACATGATGCAAAGAAAAAAAGAGGCGCAATGAGGTAGCTGTGTGACTAAGCTAAGCGACCCAAGTGGCCGACACAAACACCTGGCCCATCTAGTAGTGGCACTGCAGTTTCAGACAGGATGGCAGATTAAAAAAATAGTCCCCAAACAGCACATGATGCAAAGAAAAATGGAAGAAAAAAGAGGTGCAAGATGGAATTGTCCTTGGGCCCTCCTACCCACCCTTATGTTGTATAAACAGGGCATGCACACTTTAACAAAACCATAATTTCAGCGACAGGGTCTGCCCACGACTGTGACTGAAATGACTGGTTGGTTTGGGCCCCCACCAAAAAAGAAGCAATCAATCTCTCCTTGCACAAACTGGCTCTACAGAGGCAAGATGTCCACCTCCTCCTCATCGTCCGATTCCTCACCCCTTTCACTGTGTACATCCCCTTCCTCACAGATTATTAATTCGTCCCCACTGGAATCCACCATCTCAGGTCCCTGTGTACTTTCTGGAGGCAATTGCTGGTGAATGTCTCCACGGAGGAATTGATTATAATTCATTTTGATGAACATCATCTTCTCCACATTTTCTGGAAGTAACCTCGTACCTATGCTGACAAGGTAAGCGGCTGCACTAAACACTCTTTCGGAGTACACACTGGAGGGGGGGCAACTTAGGTAAAATAAAGCCAGTTTCTGCAAGGGCCTCCAAATTGCCTCTTTTTCCTGCCAGTATATGTGCGGACTGTCTGACGTGCCTACTTGGATGCGGTCACTCATATAATCCTCCACCATTCTTTCAATGGTGACAGAATCATATGCAGTGACAGTAGACGATATGTCAGTAATTGTTGGCAGGTCCTTCAGTCCGGACCAGATGTCAGCACTCACTCCAGACTGCCCTGCATCACCGCCAGTGGGTGGGCTCGGAATTCTTAGCCTTTTCCTCGTAGCCCCAGTTGCGGGAGAATGTGAAGGAGGAGCTGTTGACGGATCACGTTCCGCTTGACTTGACAATTTGCTCACCAGCAGGTCTTTGAACCTCTGTAGACTTGTGTCTGCCGGAAAGAGAAATACAACGTAGGTTTTAAATCTAGGATCGAGCACGGTGGCCAAAATGCAGTGCTCTGATTTCAACAGATTGACCACCCATGAATCCTGGTTAAGCGAATTAAGGGCTCCATCCACAAGTCCCACATGCCTAGCGGAATCGCTCTGTTTTAGCTCCTCCTTCAATCTCTCCAGCTTCTTCTGCAAAAGCCTGATGAGGGGAATGACCTGACTCAGGCTGGCAGTGTCTGAACTGACTTCACGTGTGGCAAGTTCAAAGGGTTGCAGAACCTTGCACAACGTTGAAATCATTCTCCACTGCGCTTGAGTCAGGTGCATTCCCCCTCCTTTGCCTATATCGTAGGTAGCTGTATAGGCTTGAATGGCCTTTTGCTGCTCCTCCATCCTCTGAAGCATATAGAGGGTTGAATTCCACCTCGTTACCACCTCTTGCTTCAGATGATGGCAGGGCAGGTTCAGGAGTGTTTGCTGGTGCTCCAGTCTTCGGCACGCGGTGGATGAATGCCGAAAGTGGCCCGCAATTCTTCAGGCCACTGACAGCATCTCTTGCACGCCCCTGTCGTTTTTTAAATAATTCTGCACCACCAAATTCAATGTATGTGCAAAACATGGGACGTGCTGGAATTTGCCCACATGTAATGCACGCACAATATTGGTGGCGTTGTCCGATGTCACAAATCCCCAGGAGAGTCCAATTGGAGTAAGCCATTCTGCGATGATGTTCCTCAGTTTCCGTAAGAGGTTTTCAGCACATGATGCAAAGAAAAAAAGAGGTGCACCAAGGTCGCTGGATGGCTAAGCTAAGCGACCCAAGTGGCCGACACAAACACCTGGCCCATCTAGGAGTGGCACTGCAGTGTCAGACAGGATGGCAGATTAAAAAAATAGTCCCCAAACAGCACATGATGCAAAGAAAAAAGAGGCGCAATATGGTAGCTGTGTGACTAAGCTAAGCGACCCAAGTGGCCGACACAAACACCTGGCCCATCTAGGAGTGGCACTGCAGTGTCAGACAGGATGGCAGATTAAAAAAATAGTCCCCA
Source organism: Pseudophryne corroboree (assembly GCF_028390025.1). Classification (NCBI taxonomy): domain Eukaryota; kingdom Metazoa; phylum Chordata; class Amphibia; order Anura; family Myobatrachidae; genus Pseudophryne; species Pseudophryne corroboree. Next base: position 276,165,347 of record NC_086447.1, on the reverse strand, counting down.
AACAGCACATGATGCAAAGAAAAAAAGAGGCGCAATGAGGTAGCTGTGTGACTAAGCTAAGCGACCCAAGTGGCCGACACAAACACCTGGCCCATCTAGAAGTGGCACTGCAGTGTCAGACAGGATGGCAGATTAAAAAAATAGTCCCCAAATAGCACATGATGCAAAGAAAAAAAGAGGCGCAATGAGGTAGCTGTGTGACTAAGCTAAGCGACCCAAGTGGCCGACACAAACACCTGGCCCATCTAGGAGTGGCACTGCAGTTTCAGACAGGATGGCACTTCAAAAATAGTCCCCAAACAGCACATGATGCAAAGAAAAATGAAAGAAAAAAGAGGTGCAAGATGGAATTGTTCTTGGGCCCTCCCACCCACCCTTATATTGTATAAACAGGACATGCACACTTTAACAAACCCATAATTTCAGCGACAGGGTCTGCCACACTATAAAAATATGGATCAGACAATAGCGCTTAGTGGATTCTAAGCTGCCTAGATATATTCAGGTGATTCCCAATCACCAATACTGAATAATCTAAATATACAAATTTTGAATATAGCTTGGGCGCTACCACCTTAAACACATGTGAACAAAATTAATAGGTGAGAAAAGTCTACGATATTGTCCCAGCAAGATTTCCTTATTCTTCCACAGGTCCACCTTTCTCCAAACAATCCTCACATCAAAGAACGTCCTGTGCAGTAAATGTCCGTGCCAAGCTCCCAGCATGGAGCAATGAAAAGAGCAACAAATTTTGGAGTTTTCCGGAATTCCTCCTTACTCCTTCCAAGCTAGACGCCGGCAGCAGGACTAGGTAAGTTCCTTTCCAATTATGGATGCAGGTAAATGGATCAGGAAGCCGCCAACGCGTTTCGAGTTCTTATCAACTCTTCCTCAGGGCAGAACTTACCTAGTCATGCTGCCGGCGTCTAGCTTGGAAGGAGTAAGGAGGAATTCCGGAAAACTCCAAAATTTGTTGCTCTTTTCATTGCTCCATGCTGGGAGCTTGGCACGGACATTTACTGCACAGGACGTTCTTTGATGTGAGGATTGTTTGGAGAAAGGTGGACCTGTGGAAGAATAAGGAAATCTTGCTGGGACAATATCGTAGACTTTTCTCACCTATTAATTTTGTTCACATGTGTTTAAGGTGGTAGCGCCCAAGCTATATTCAAAATTTGTATATTTAGGGTCTGCCACACGACTGTGACTGAAATGACTGGTTGGTTTGGGCCCCCACCAAAAAAGAAGCAATCAATCTCTCCTTGCACAAACTGGCTCTACAGAGGCAAGATGTCCACCTCCTCTTCATCGTCCGATTCCTCACCCCTTTCACTGTGTACATCCCCCTCCTCACAGATTATTAATTCGTCCCCACTGGAATCCACCATCTCAGGTCCCTGTGTACTTTCTGGAGGCAATTGCTGGTGAATGTCTCCACGGAGGAATTGATTATAATTAATTTTGATGAACATCATCTTCTCCACATTTTCTGGAAGTAACCTCGTACGCCGATTGCTGACAAGGTGAGCAGCTGCACTAAACACTCTTTCGGAGTACACACTGGAGGGGGGGCAACTTAGGTAAAATAAAGCCAGTTTCTGCAAGGGCCTCCAAATTGCCTCTTTTTCCTGCCAGTATACGTACGGACTATCTGACGTGCCTACTTGGATGCGGTCACTCATATAATCCTCCACCATTCTTTCAATGGTGACAGAATCATATGCAGTGACAGTAGACGACATGTCAGTAATCGTTGGCAGGTCCTTCAGTCCGGGCCAGATGTCAGCACTCACTCCAGACTGCCCTGCATCACCGCCAGCGGGTGGGCTCGGAATTCTTAGCCTTTTCCTCGCAGCCCCAGTTGCGGGAGAATGTGAAGGAGGAGCTGTTGACGGGTCACGTTCCGCTTGACTTGACAATTTTCTCACCAGCAGGTCTTTGAACCTCTGCAGACTTGTGTCTGCCGGAAAGAGAGTTACAACGTAGGTTTTAAATCTAGGATCGAGCACGGTGGCCAAAATGTAGTGCTCTGATTTCAACAGATTGACCACCCGTAAATCCTGGTTAAGCGAATTAAGGGCTCCATCCACAAGTCCCACATGCCTAGCGGAATCGCTCTGTTTTATCTCCTCCTTCAATCTCTCCAGCTTCTTCTGCAAAAGCCTGATGAGGGGAATGACCTGACTTAGGCTGGCAGTGTCTGAACTGACTTCACGTGTGGCAAGTTCAAAGGGTTCCAGAACCTTGCACAACGTTGAAATCATTCTCCACTGCGCTTGAGTCAGGTGCATTCCCCCTACTTTGCCTATATCGTAGGTAGCTGTATAGGCTTGAATGGCCTTTTGCTGCTCCTCCATCCTCTGAAGCATATAGAGGGTTGAATTCCACCTCATTACCACCTCTTGCTTCAGATGATGGCAGGGCAGGTTCAGGAGTGTTTGCTGGTGCTCCAGTCTTCGGCACACGGTGGCTGAATGCCGAAAGTGGCCCGCAATTCTTCGGGCCACTGACAGCATCTCTTGCACGCCCCTGTTGTTTTTTAAATAATTCTGCACCACCAAATTCAATGTATGTGCAAAACATGGGACGTGCTGGAATTTGCCCACATGTAATGCATGCACAATATTGGTCGCGTTGTCTGATGTCACAAATCCCCAGGAGAGTCCAATTGGAGTAAGCCATTCTGCGATGATGTTCCTCAGTTTCCGTAAGAGGTTGTCAGCTGTGTGCATCTTATGGAAAGCGGTGATACAAAGCGTAGCCTGCCTAGGAACGAGTTGGCGTTTGCGAGATGCTGCTACTGGTGCCGCCGCTGCTGTTCTTGCTGCGGGAGGCAATACATCTACCCAGTGGGCTGTCACAGTCATATAGTCCTGAGTCTGCCCTGCTCCACTTGTCCACATGTCCGTGGTTAAGTGGACATTTGGTACAACTGCATTTTTTAGGACACTGGTGACTCTTTTTCTGACGTCTGTGTACATTTTCGGTATCGCCTGCCTAGAGAAATGGAACCTAGATGGTATTTGGTACCGGGGACACAGTACCTCAATCAATTCTCTAGTTCCCTGTGAATTAACGGTGGATACCGGAAACACGTTTTTCACCACCCAGGCTGCCAAGGCCTGAGTTATCCGCTTTGCAGCAGGATGACTGCTGTGATATTTCATCTTCCTCGCAAAGGACTGTTGGACAGTCAATTGCTTACTGGAAGTAGTAAAAGTGGTCTTCCGACTTCCCCTCTGGGATGATGATCGACTCCCAGCAGCAACAACAGCAGCGCCAGCAGCAGTAGGCGTTACACTCAAGGATGCATCGGAGGAATCCCAGGCAGGAGAGGACTCGTCAGACTTGACAGTGACATGGCCTGCAGGACTATTGGCTTTCCTGTCTAAGGAGGAAATTGACACTGAGGGAGTTGGTGGTGTGGTTTGCAGGAGCTTGGTTACAAGAGGAAAGGATTTAGTTGGCAGTGGACTGCTTCCGCTGTCACCCAAAGATTTTGAACTTGTCAATGACTTCTGATGAATGCGCTCCAGGTGACGTATAAGGGAGGATGTTCCTAGGTGGTTAACGTCCTTACCCCTACTTATTACAGCTTGACAAAGGCAACACACGGCTTGACACCAGTTGTCCGCATTTCTGTTGAAATAATTCCACACCGAAGAGGTGATTTTTTTTGTAATTTGACCAGGCATGTCAATGGCCATATTCGTCCCACGGACAACAGGTGTCTCCCCGGGTGCCTGACTTAAACAAACCACCTCACCATCAGAATCTTCCTTGTCAATTTACTCCCCAGCGCCAGCAACACCCATATCCTCATCCTGGTGTACTTCAACAGTGACATCTTCAATTTGACTATCAGGAACTGGACTGCGGGTGCTCCTTCCAGCACTTGCAGGGGGCGTGCAAATGGTGGAAGGCGCCACCTCTTCCCGTCCAGTGTTGGGAAGGTCAGGCATCGCAACCGACACAATTGGACTCTCCTTGGGGATTTGTGATTTTGAAGAACGCACAGTTCTTTGCTGTGCTTTTGCCATTTTTACTCTTTTAAGTTTTCTAGCAGGAGGATGAGTGCTTCCATCCTCATGTGAAGCTGAACCACTAGCCATGAACATAGGCCAGGGCCTCAGCCGTTCCTTGCCACTCCGTGTCGTAAATGGCATATTGGCAAGTTTAAGCTTCTCCTCAGACGCTTTTAATTTAGATTTTTGGGTCATTTTACTGAACTTTTGTTTTTTGGATTTTACATGCTCTCTACTATGACATTGGGCATCGGCCTTGGCAGACGATGTTGATGGCATTTCATCGTCTCGGCCATGACTAGTGGCAGCAGCTTCAGCACGAGGTGGAAGTGGATCTTGATCTTTCTCTATTTTACCCTCCACATTTTTGTTCTCCATTTTTTAATGTGTGGAATTATATGCCAGTAATATATCAATAGCAATGGCCTACTACTATATATACTGCGCACAAAAACTTAAATGCACCACAGGTATGGATGGATAGTATACTTGATGACACAGAGGTAGGTAGAGCAGTGGCCTACTGTACTGTACTGCTATATATTATATACTGGTGGTCAGCAAAATTATGCACTGTCCTACTACTATATATATACTGCGCACAAAAACTTAAATGCACCACAGGTATGGATGGATAGTATACTTGACGACACAGAGGTAGGTAGAGCAGTGGCCTACTGTACTGTACTGCTATATATTATATACTGGTGGTCAGCAAAATTATGCACTGTCCTACTACTATATATATACTGCGCACAAAAACTTAAATGCACCACAGGTATGGATGGATAGTATACTTGACGACACAGAGGTAGGTAGAGCAGTGGCCTACTGTACCGTACTGCTATATATTATATACTGGTGGTCAGCAAAATTATGCACTGTCATACTATTATATATATACTGCGCACAAAAACTTAAATGCACCACAGGTATGGATGGATAGTATACTTGACGACACAGAGGTAGGTAGAGCAGTGGCCTACTGTACCGTACTGCTATATATTATATACTGGTGGTCAGCAAAATTATGCACTGTCCTACTACTATATATATATATATATATACTGCGCACAAAAACTTAAATGCACCACAGTTATGGATGGATAGTATACTTGACGACACAGAGGTAGGTAGAGCAGTGGACTACAGTACCGTACTGCTATATGTTATATACTGGTGGTCAGCAAAATTATGCACTGTCCTACTACTATATATATATACTGCGCACAACTAAAATGCACCACAGGTATGGATGGATAGTATACTTGACGACACAGAGGCAGGTAGAGCAGTGGCCTACTGTACCGTACTGCTATATATTATATACTGGTGGTCAGCAAAATTATGCACTGTCCTACTACTATATATATACTGCACACAAAAACTTAAATGCACCACAGGTATGGATGGATAGTATACTTGACGACACAGAGGTAGGTAAAGCAGTGGCCTACTGTACCGTACTGCTATATATTATATACTGGTGGTCAGCAAAATAATGCACTGTCCTACTACTATATACTACAATGCAGCACAGATATAGAGTGTTTTTCAGGCAGAGAACGTATAATACTGGTGGTCACTGGCAGAGCCGGCCCTAACCAATATGATGCCCTAGGCAAGATTTTGGCTAGTGCCCCCTAGCACAACTGCTGGTTCTGCCTCTGACCTTGCACTTCTTTTCCAGAACCATCACCCCTCAGCCATAGCAGTCCTTATTTTGGTGTTTGTACCCCCTATATTTTAAATAGGAACAGTTCGCACATTTGGCGCACAGCCCAAAAAGGGGTGTGTTCTTGCTGGCAAGGGGCATGGCCACACAATAGTAACCCCAATTCCAATTACGCCACACAGTACTGCACTTTATTCACATTTGATCATGCGATAGTTTCCATAATTCATATTACATCCCACAGTAGTATCACTTTACCTTATAAACGTTACTCCTCACAGTAGAGCCCCTTATTCACATTACATCACACTGAATTGCTCCTTATTCACATTACACTACACCCTATTGCTCTTTATTCACATTAGACTACATAGTAGTGCCCTTTCTACACGCAACACCACATAGAAGAGCACCTTAAACACATAATTCCACAAAGTAATGCCCCTAACACATATGAGACACATTATTAATGTCCTTCTAAACATAATGTGCTTACACATTATGACAACCTTTATTAATGCCCTTTTACACATAATGTCCCTTACACATATGCCGCACATTAATACCCTTATACACATAATGACACACACAGTGCCTCCTACACATTTGCTGCACATTGTTAGTGCCCCTATACACATAATGACACATACAGTAGTAACCTGTTACACATACAGTATGCCACACATTATTAATGCCCTTATACACATAATGACACACATAGTGCCCCTTATACATATGTTGCACATTATTAATGCATCTTTACATGACACACATAATGCTCCTTACACATATTCCGAACACTACTGCACAACCAACCCACTCACATGCACACAGCACTCACACTGCCACTAACACTGTGACCTCTGCCTCTGCTTGGATACAGATGTGTCCTCATAAATATTGCCTCAGTGCTAACGTCGGGCAAATTTTTTAATGAAAATGCATCTTATTTGCATTGCTATGTGGCTAGGATGCACAAGCAGCTTCTGCTGATTAAAATGATATGCAGCATGCCTATATACTGTGTGAGACTGTGGCTGTATCTGCATATGAAATGCTACACACAGAATATAGGCATGCCGCATATCATTTTAATCAGCAGAAGCTGCTGATGCCCCTGGGCATATCAAATGCCCTAGGCAATTGCCTAGTTTGCCTATAGCTATGGCCGGCTCTGGTCACTGGTCAGCAAAACTCTGCACTGTCCTCCTACTATATAATACTGGTGGTCCCCAGTCCCCACAATAAAGCACACTGAGCACAGATATTTGCAGCACACTGAGCACAGATATGGAGCATTTTTCAGGCAGAGAACGTAGATATTTGCAGCACACTGAACACAGATATTTGCAGCACACTAAGCACAGATATTTGCAGCACACTGAGCACAGATATTTGCAGCACACTGAGCACAGAAACTGGGAGAACACCAGCCACGTCCTCTCACTATCTATCTCGCGAGAATCCGACAGCAGGATGATGACGTTCAGGCGCGCTCGGGTTAACCGAGCAAGGCGAGAGGATCCGAGTCTGCTCGGAACCGTGCAAAAATGGGTGAAGTTCGGGGGGGTTCGGATCCCGAGGCACCTAACCCGCTCATCACTAATTGTTAATGCTCCCTCTTGATAAATTTAATTTATCTTTTTTCTTCTTAGCTACAATGCTAGCTTTGGGCCTGATTCAGCGATGTTTGTAAACCTGATGGTTTACGTACATTTTACGATATTTAGAGATCTGCGCATGTGCAGTGCCACACTATGCATGTGCAGATCTCCTGCAACATCGCTTGCAATTACCCCAAGCTACAGCATAATAGACATGCTACGGACGGCTGTTTGGGGGTGGAAGTGCTGTTTGTGTTTGCTGTGTTTTTTCTGTGAGTGGCGATGCCAGTATCAGCATTTTCTAACCCAGATTTACTGGCCTTTCTGAGTAAGCCTAGGTCTCCTTGGATGGCTGATGCTGCCACCATGATCCGATTCTGCTTCTCCTTCGGCTGCAGCACTCAGATCTGCAGTGCTGGCAGGAAGCGTCTTTTCCTTTAGATACCTTAAAAGACGCAGCTGCTGTGCAAAAGCATTTCTCTCTAAATCAGGCCCTTTACTATAAGCACATTAACCTCTTAACTGCCTAATATTATTTCCAAAAACTGCTCAGAAATCGAAGTTTTTTTATGATTTCAATTAGGTCAAGAACTTCCATTTAAAACTTATCCAATACGATTTTATTTATTTTTTAAAAAACTAAACTTTTTTTTTTAAAACACAGTATACCATAAAATTTGCAATTTTTAAAGTATACTGTGCATGAACTTGAACTTTGAAACTATTTTGGATAATTAGCTATCTGTTTTTGGAGCACCCGTATTGATATTCCTGATCAATAAATGATCACAATAATCAACATGATCCATAAAAGCAAGGGGGGGAAGTGGGGGCAAATGGGCAGGCTGGATTATTAATGGGGTGGATTCTCCATGCAGCTTCAGGCTCCTCATAAAAAAAAGGCCCACAGGATCATACGAAGACCATTGTGGAAGCTATTTAATCTTACTTAAGTTATAACCCACTCAGGCAGTGTCGGACTGGGGCATGAAGGGCCCATCGGGGGAATGCAGTGGTAGGGGCCCATGTTTACGGGTGTGGCTGGTCTCCAGAGGGGGTGTGTCCAGCTACCATATTGGATTGCCTAACCAGTAGAGAGTGCACGGGCTGGGCCCCTTGATAAATATATTAAGTAAATACTGCTAGTGCATGCATTATACTGTACCAGAAATGCACTGCAGAAAATGCACCATAGTCCTGTGCAGTACAAGGTAACACATGAATAATGTATAATTCTAGTGCACAGTCTGGAACATGATCCCTAGATGATGAGGAGGGACAACAGGCAGTAGGGCCCACCGAAGGTTTCCCCCTGTACCCCTGCGGGCCAGTCCAACCCTGCATTCAGGTAGTCATCAGCCATGCAATCTCCCAGCAGCGTGATGACGTTGTTGTGGTGCTGCCGTCTGACACCTTTGAAGTGTTGGTACTTGGAGGAGCGGCGCGGCAGTGCAGAGGAGGACAGGGGAAGACAAAGGTAACTTATCTCGGGGCGGGGGGAGATAATATGACAGAACAAGGCATAAAGGGCAAGAGAAAATACAACACAGAGAACAGAGGCGGAAAGGACAATGCAAAACACAGAGGATGGGGGAGGAGCAATATAAGAGAGAGAAAGGGGAGGCAAGGACATTACAAGATATGTGGAGGGGATCTAAAGCTTACAGATAGGAGTGATGGGGACACTATAGAAAACTGAAAAAAGAGGGAGTGCACACTACAGGACATACAGATTGGAGGGAGAATGTAGTGCATACAGCAATACCAATCATACAGATGGGTTAGATGGCGCAATATAGGATATATAGGATATATACAGACAGCTCAATGCAGGAAATACTGACGAAGAGAACAAAAGGCAAAGTACAAAGGCCCAGATTTATCAAGCATTGGAATGTGATAAATTGCGTGCTGATATATTACCAACCAGAGCCGTAACTACGTGTGTGTCAGGTGTGCCTGGCACACAGCGCAGTCGCCCTGAGGGTGCAACGGGCAGCATTCTATGTCAGCGGCTTGTAATGAGTCAAATTGACTCATTACAAGCCGCTAGTGCTGTGTGCGGCGCGCTGGAGGAGAAGAGGAGCAGCTCCGGAGGCAGGGGAGGAGGAGGAGGGAGGGGGACTGGAGCCGTAGCAGCGCTATGTAATTGGTAGCGGCGCCGCTGCAGCAGTCCTTCTCCTTCCACATTGGCTGGCCGGTGCTTCCCTCATCCCAGCATTCACATCGGCGGCGGCCAGCCAATGCGGAAGGAGACTGTCAGCTGCAGTGGCGCCACCACCAATTACACTGCGCCGCTGCGGCTCCCAAGTCCCCCTCCCTTCTCCTCCTTCTCCCCTGCCCAGGATTTGCCAGCACCGAGGAGCCTGACTGCCTGAGCCAGCGGGGAGAGATGGTAAGTATCTATCTGTCTGTCTATCTATCTATCTATCTATCTATCTATCTATTTATCTATCTATCTATCTATCTATCTCTCTATTTGTCTATCTATCTCTCTGTCTATCTATTCTGTCTGCCGTAATGTGTAAAAAGGGGAAGCTGTCTACCGTACTGTGTAAAAAGGGGACGCTGTCTGCCGTAATGTGTAAAAAGAGGGACTATCTGCCGTAATGTGTAAAAAGGGGGACGCTGTCTGCCGTACTGTGTAAAAAGGGGGACTGACTGCCGTAATGTGTAAAAGGGTCTCTACCTGCTGTAGTGGCACTACTGTGCGGCGTTATTTGAATAATGGAGACTACTGTGCACCGTAGTATGAATTGGTATTATTTTGTGGCCACACCCCTTCCCCATGAAGCCAAGCCCCTATATTTTTTGTGCGCGCCTACGTTGCGCAT